>NW_007149320.1:0-760 GCF_000164805.1 Carlito syrichta | reverse complement strand
CCAAGGAGGTCACGTTCTGAGCTGCAGAAAGGTGGGTCTACTGAGTTTTGCCCCAACTGTTCTGTTACTGCATGGGAACCCAGACACATGAGTACCCACCCCACCTGGCTCAAAGAGGTCAGAAGAATTGAAGATAAAAGTCACCCACAGCCAGGTGCAGTGGTTCATGCCTGTAATCCTTGCATTTTGAAACATTTTGAAAGGCTAAGGCGGGAGGATCACTTGAGGTCAGGAGTTCAAGATCAGCCTGGGCAATGTAGCAAGATCCTGTCTCAAAAAAATAAAAAAAGACACTGAGTCCTTCCTATTTGTTAGCCATCTTCCAAGCTATTACTACAATGTCAATTAGTGAGAAAAGACACGATTAAAGAACCTGCTGCCCTGTGGAAGAGAGCTGGGCAAGGCTACTGATGTCGGGATGGGGTGCAGACACACTGACTCCCAAAGAGGCCAGAATTTCCAGATGAGTTGAATCACAGCAGACAGCTGCAAGTGCCTTGGGGCAGGAGGCTGCGGGTCTGGAGTGGAGACTGCCCACTGGGATCTTAGGAGGGGAAGAGAGGAGCAACAGCAGTCCCGAGGGCAAACAACAGCCTTTGAGACTCTGACAGAGGGGACTGCCCTGGTGTCAGTTCCACCCTGAAGCCCAAAAGCTGAGAACCTCAGGTCCAAACAAGAAAAGATCGTGAGCCTCCAGAAGCCAGGAGCAGGGAATGAGCACTGATGGGGGGAACACCTGCAGGAGAGGGCGGGGGGGGGA
>NW_007149319.1:0-9108 GCF_000164805.1 Carlito syrichta | reverse complement strand
CATACCCCCTGTAAGAATGGCCATCATTAATAAAACAATTACAGATGCTGGTAAGGATTTGGAAAAAAAAATGCTTCTATACTGCATGTGGACTGAAAACTAGAGCAACATCTTGGAAAAACATTGTGGCGGTTTCTAAAGGAACAAGAAATTGACCTACCATGGGACTCAGTAATTCCCCTTTAGAGAATATACCTGGAGGAACCCAAATAATTTTACCAAAAAGATATGTGCACAAGTATGTTTGTTGCAGCTCTAATCACATTTGTAAAAAACATGGTACCAACCATATTGCCCATCAAAGCTGGAATGGATAAAATAAATGTGGTATATACACACAATGAAATATTATGCAGCCATAAAAAAGGACAGATATAAGAATTGTGCAGAACATTTGATGGATAAGAGGTAGGTCATTCTCAGTGATTTATCACAGAAAAAAAGAACAGAGCTTCATATGTTCTCCCTCATGAGCAGAACTTGATCAATTATAGTACTATAGCAAAGTGATTGGCAGTCATGGAAAACTGTGCAGGGGGTGATGTGAGATTGGAAGTGGAGGGATATGGCTAAGTGAGGGAGGGGCATACCACATCAAACAGGGTCCCTGCATAATCAGTGTCTGTATATCTACCTCTGAATTGTACCTCACATTTTTAAAAAAGTTAAAATAAATAAATGAAAGCTGTAAAAGGTGCTTCTGAATTTATTTGTTTTCTTCTATTTTGTAATTGTTTCACTTTAATGATGGTTCCAATTCAGGGTTGGTATAGAAATGTTCATTATGAAGGGATTGATTTTTTAACTGTATAATACACTGATACCAATGATAATGTCATTTCCTCTTAATATGTTAAATACATGGTATAACTCTGCTTTCATCTTTGACAAGTAGAATGTTTCTCACATAAATGTTGAACGTTTTATTCTGCATAAATTGACACTTGTTGAGATTCCAGATGTATATCATCCTTAGATAACTAAACCTTGAAGATCAGTGTACCTAAGTGCTATTCAGAAGACAGAATGCATAGTAAATCTTAATAATTTTAGAAAATAAAACAGTATCATAATTTAATACAGATTTTTCCTTTCTTAAATTTGTGCACATTTCTCGGTACACTCTGTATTTTCTGCTAGTTCATTTTGATTAAATGATACAGATATGCAATACTTAGAGAAAACTTTCCCCTACACATTTGAAGGAAATATGAAATCACATTCCCCTTATATTTCAAACCAATTTACATTTTTCAAAGTGTATTTCCATTGAGTCACCTAGTATTTTCTGTACCTAAGACATAATCCTGAACTCTGTAACAAAATCTCAGATTAATCTCATACTTTTAATTGCCAAGCATATAAAATCAGTCACACACAAATAGATAATTTGTGTGTGAAAATATTTCAAAACCAAAATAACAAGGAGATTTACAAAGAAGTAAGTTTTTGGGCTCCTCATTAGTATAAAAATTTAGATGATTGAAAATTCTGGAAAATTGACTTTGATCTTAGCTAAAGCAATGTTCAAACCCTGAGTGAAAAACTACTCCAAAGTTGTTAAATAATACTGAAACATCCAAAAGTTGCTAAATTATAGAAACTGCAAAAATCTTATTTGGGTGGGCTATAAACAAGTTCCAACAGGACTCTGTGACTATAATAATAAAAGACTACCTCATAGGCAACCCCCTCAGGACACCTCCTACTGTGGGAGCTTTTCTGTCCTCTCAATAAATCCTGCTTTAAAAAAAAAAAGAGACTAATGGATCAGTGGATTCTTGAATGACCATTTATCCCTGGAGAAGTTTTTGGATAGGTGTGAACACATTGTTTCCTTCACTTCTTGCTTAAGAAAATCCACCTTGTCTACCGCATTTGGCAGAGCAATGTACACATATATTTGAAACCTAAGGATTGGTCAGTAGTCAAGGTCCCTCCCATTATGATGTCAAAGTTCGGAGGCTGATGTCATAAACGACAATGTGACATGCTTGTTTCCCTGACTTTGCTTACATCTTTTACTTTAAATATTAGCTTTTTACACAATCTACAGATTCAATGAAATAATAATTAAGTTAACATCATTCTTCTCACACCTGGAAATCACAATATAGAATTCATATGAAACCATAAACAATCATGAGTAGCCGAAAGAATCCTTATCAAATGAAACCAAGCAAGAGCTATAACTCTTCCATACTTCAAACTTTACTATAACTTTACAGTAAACAAAACAGCCTGGAATTGGTACAAGAATAGGTACATAGGCCAATGGATCAGAAGAGAGAATGAAATCCACAAATTCTCAACCAATTCATCTTTGGAGAAACCTCCAAATCCCACTGGGAAATGGAGATCATATTCAGTAAATGGTGTGGGGAAATGTCTCACCACGTGTACAAGATTGAAACACAACCCCTAACAATCACAATGCACATTAACTCTAAATGGAACAAAGACCTAAATGTAAAACACCAAATTATAATGATTTTAGAAAATGCAACAGACACCTTTTATGGAAACTGGAACAGGGGACGAATTACTCTGAATTCAGAACCCTAAATGCCCATACCTCAAGAAGTAAGTTAGACAAGTGGAATCTCCTCAATTAATAAAGTTTTTGCAAAACAAAAGAAACCATCAAAAGAGCAGGGAGACAGCCCACAGAATGGGAAAATATATTCTCCACCTACATATAAGACAAAGACATAACATCTAGGATCTACAAGAAACTCAAACACTCAGAATAACACAGAAAAAGAGTCCCTTTAAAAAGTGGGAAAAATACATGATAGAGACTTCTCATAAGAAGAGATACAGGCAGCCAGGAGACACATGAAAAAGAACTCAGTTTCATTCATCATCAAAGAAATGCAAATGAAAACCACATGGAAATACCACATATCCCTGTAAAAATGGCCATCATTAATAAAAGAAACAATAACAGATTCTGGTAATGATTTGGGGAAAAAGAATGCTTCTACACTGCATGTGGATTGAAAACCAGAGCAACATCTATTGAAAACAGTGTGCCAGTTTCTAAAGGAACAAGAAATTGACCTACCATGTGAATCAGTAATTCCCCTGTAAAGAATATACCTGGAGGAACTCAAATCATTTTACCAAAAAGATAACTGCACAAGTATGTTTGTTACTGCTCTAATCTCAATAGCAAAAAAAAAATGGTACCAACCATGTTGCCCGTCAAGCTGGAATGGATAAAATAAATGTGGTGTATACACACAATGGAATATTATGCAGCCTTAAAAAAGGACAGATGTAAGGACATTGCAGAACGTTTGATGGATATGAGGTAGGTAATTATCAGTGATTTATCACAAAAACAAAAAACAGAGTTACATATGTTCTTTCTCATGAGCTGAACTTGATAAATTATACTGCTATAAGAAAGTGATTGGCCATAGTGGAAAACTTTTAAGGGGGAGGTATGACATTGGCACTGGAGGGATACTGCTATGGGAGGGACGGGCATAACTCATCATCCAGGGACCCTACATAATCAATGTTTGTATACTTAACTATGAATTATACCCACATTTTTAAAACAATTAAAATGAAGAAAGAAAGAACAAAGAAAGAAATGAAAGCTGTAAAATGATCAACTGACTTTATTTGTTTTATTCTATTTTTAATTTTTTTTTTTTTTTTGTACTTTGAAGATGGTTACCATTTAGGGTTGGGTATAGAAATGTTCATTATGCAGGTACTGATTTTTTAAGAAGTGTATAATACTCCAATGAAAACTTCTTTTTCTATTAATACGTTAGAACAACGGTATAATTCTGCTTTCATCTTTGACAAGTAGTACATTTGTCACATAAATGCTAAATATTTTATTCTGCATAAATTGAAACTTGTTGAGATTCCAGATGTATATCATCCTTAGATAACTAAACCTCAAAGATCAGTGTACTTAAGTGCTATTCAGAAGACAGAATGCATAACAAATCTTAATAATTTTAGCAAAAAAAAGTATCACAATTTAATAAAGATTTTTCCTTTCTTAAAATTTGTGTATATTTCTTTGGTACACTCTGTATTTTCTGCTAGTTAATTTTGATTAAATGTTCCAGATATGCAATTCTCAGAGAAAAGTATCCCCTACATTTGTGAAGGAAATATGATATCACATCCCCCTTATATTTTAAACCAATTTATATTTTTCAAAGTGTATTCCCATTGAATCCCCTAGTATTTTCTCTACCTATAAGGCTGAACTCTGCAACAAAATCTCTGATTAGATTAATACTTTTAATCACCAAGCATTTAAAATCAGGCACACACAAAAGAAACAATTTCTGGCTGAATATTTATAAATAAAAATAACATGGAGATTTACAAAGAAGTAAGTATTTGGTCTCCTAATTACTAAAAAAACTTAGATAATTGAAAATTCTGGAAAATTGACTTTGATCTTAGCTAAAGAAATGTTCAAATCCTGAGAGAAAACTGCTCCAAAGCTGATAAATAATATTAAAAACATTCAAAAGTTTCTAAATTACAGAAACTGATAAAATCTTATTTGGTTGTGCTATAGCTAAGCTCCAACAGGATTCTGTGAACATAATAATAAAAGACTACCTCATGGGCAACCCCCGCAGATCCCCTCCCACTGTGGGAGTTTTTCTATCCTCTCAATCAATCCTGCTTTTAAAAATAAAAGGAGACTACCTTATTCAGTGGATGCTTGAATGGTCACTTATCCCTGGGGAAGTTTTTGGATGAGTGTGAACACCTTGTTTCCTACACTTCCTGGGCATGACAATCCACCATGTCTACTGCATTTGGCAGAGCACTGTACACAAGTCCTTGAAACCTAAGGATTGCTAAGTAGTCAAGGTTACTCCAATTATGATATCAAAGTTCTGAGGCTGATGTCATAAATAACAATGTGACATGCTTGTTTCCCTGACGTTGATTACATCTTTTGCTTTAAAAATTATCCTTTTATGCAATCTACAGATTCAATGAAATAACCATTAAGTTAACATCATTCTTCCACACCTGTAAATTAGAATACAGAATTCATATTAAACCATAAACAATCATGAATAGCCAAAATAATTCTTATCAAATGAAACAAAGCAGGAGATTTCACTCTTCAAGACTTTAAACTTTTCTATAAGTTTACAGTAATCAAAACAGCCTGGGATTGATCCAAGAATAGGTACATAGGCCAAAGGATCAGGACAGAGAATGAAATACTCAAATTCTCAACCAACTCATCTTTGGAGAAACCTCTAAGTCCCACTGGGAAATGGATATCATATTCATTAAATGGTGTTGGGAAAAGTCTCACCACATGCACAAGATAGAAAAAGGACTCCTAACAATCACCATACACGTTAACTCTAAATGGAACAAAGACCTAAACATAAAACACCAAATTATAATAATCTTAGAAAACAAATGGACAACTTTATGGAAACTGGAACCGGGTACTAATTCCTCTTCAGAACCCTAAATGCCCATACCTTAAGAAGTTTGATAAGTGGAATCTCCTCAAATTTATAAACTTCTGCAAAGTAAAAGAAAGCATCAAAAGAGCAGGGAGACAGCCCACAGAATGGGAAAAACTATTCTCCACCTACATATCTGACAAAGGCATAACATCTAGGATCTACAAGAAACTCAAACACTCAGAAAAACACAGAAAAAGAATCCCTTTAAAAAGTGGGCAAAATACATGATTGGAGACTTCTCATAAGCAGAGATACGGGTAGCCAGCAGACACCTGATAACGTGCTCAGCCTCACTCATCATCAAAGAAATGCAAATGAAAACCACTTTGAAACACCACATACCCCTTGTAAAAATGGCCATCATTAATAAAAGAAACAATAACAGATGCTGGTAAGGATTTGAAAAAACAAATACTTCTACACTGCATGTGGACTGAAATCTAGAGGAACATCTTTGGAAAACAGTGTGGCAGTTTCTAAAGGGACAAGAAGATGACCTACCATGTGACTCAGTAATTCCCCTGTAGAGAATATACCTGGAGGAACTCAAATCATTTTACCAAAAAAGATACCTGTACAAGTATATTTGTTGCAGACCTAATCACAATAGCAAAAAACATGATACCAACCAAGTTGCCCATCAAAGCTGGAATGGATAAAATAAATATGGTATATACACACAATGGAATGTTGTGCAGCCATAAAGGACAGATGTAAGGATTTTGCAGAACGTTTTATGGATATGAAGTAGGTCATTCTCAATGATTTATCACAGAAAAAAAAGAACAGAGTTCCATACGGTATCCCTCAAGAGCTGAACTTGATCAACTATAGTGCTATAAGTAAGTGATTGGCAGTCTTGGCAAGCTGTTCAGGCGGAGGGGTGAGATTGGCAGTGGAGTGATACAGCTAAGGGAGGGAGGGGCATACCTTATCAAACAGGGACCCTGCATAATCTATGTTACTATATCTAACTCTGAATTGTACCCCTCATTTAAAAAATATTTAAATAAATAAATGAAAACTGTAAAACGTAGAACTGTCTTTATTTCTTTTAATCTATTTTCTAATATTTTTACTTTAAAGATGGTTACAATGCGGGGTTGGTCATAGGAATGTTCATTATGTAGGTATTGATTTTTAAAGAAGTGTATAATACTCCAATGATAACTTCTTTTCCTACTAATACCTTAGTATACATGGTATAATTCTGCTTCATCTTTGAGAAGTAGTATGTTTCTCACATAAATGCTGAATGTTTTTATTTTTATTTTTATTTTTTTATTTTTGAGTTGGAGTCCCACTTTGTTGCCCAGACTGGAGTGCAATGGCCGCTGCTGGCCACCAGAGCCTCGACCTGCTGGGCTCCGGAGATCCTTCCGCCTCACCCTTCCAAGTAGCCGGAATTACAGGCATGCGCTACCACACCTGGCTGATTTTTTATTTATTGTAGAGATGAGGTCTCGCAGCCCAGGCGGGTCTCAAACCCGCGGGCTCAGGAATTCCATTCACCTCAGTCTCCCAAAGGTGTGTGATTACAGACTCAGTCACCAAGCCTGGCTGCTGAATGTTTTATTGTGCACAAATTGAAAGTTGAGATTCCAGATGTGTATCCTCCTTAGATAACTAAACCTTGAAGATCAGTGTACCTAAGTGCTATTCAGAAGACAGAATGAATAATAAATCTTAATAATTTTAGAAAATAAGAGTATCAAAATTTAATACAGCTTTTTCCTTTCTTAAATTTTATGTACATATTCTTAGTACACTCTGTATATTCTGCTACATAATTTTGATTAAATATTACAGATATACAATCCTTAGAGGAAAGTTTCCCCTACATATTTGAAGGAAATAAAAAAATCACATTCCCCTTATATTTTAAACCATTTATATTTTTCAAAGTGTATGTACATTGAATCACCTAATATTTTCTCTACCTAACACATAGTGCAGTACTCTGCAACAAAGTCTCAGATTAATCTGATACTTTTATTCGCCAAGCATATAAAATCAGGCACACACAGACAATTTGGGACTGAATATTTATAAACCAAATAAAATGGAGATTTACAAAGAAGTAAGTATTTGGGCTCCTCATTAGTATAAAAATTTAGATAATTGAAAAATCTGGAAAATTGTCTTTGACCTTAGTTAAAGCAATATTCCAATACTGAGAGAAAAACTACACAATGGTAGTTAAATTATCATAAAAATATCCAAAAGTATCTAAACTAAAGAAAGCGCTAAAATATTTTTTGGTTGTGCTATAACCAAGCTCCAACAGGACTCTATGACCATAATAATAAAAGACTACCTCATGGGCATCCCCCTCAGGTCCCCTCCCACTGTGGGAACTTTTCTGTCCTCTCAATAAATCCTGCTTTAAAAAAAAGAAAAGACTACCTTGTTCAGTGGATTCTTGAATGGCCACTTATCCATGGAGAAGATGTTGGATAGGTGGGAACACCTGGTTTCCTTCACTTTTGGGAATGAAAATCCACCATGTCGACCGCATTTAGGAGAGCATTGTACACAATTCCTTGAAATCTAAGGATTGCTCAGTAGTCAAGGTCCCTCCCATTATGATGTCAAAGTTCTGAGGCTGATGTCATAAATGATAGTCTGACATGCTTGTTTCCCTGACATAGATTATATCTTTTAATTTAAAAAAATTAGCCTTTTATGCAATCTACAGGTTCAATGAAATAACCATTAAGTTAGCATCATTTTTCTCAGAACTGGAAATTACATAAACAATTCATATGAAATATAAACAATCATGAATACCCAAAAGAATCCTTATCAAAAAAAAACAAAGCAGGAGCTATCACTCTTCCAGACTTCAAACTTTACTATGAGTTTACAATAATCCAAAAAGCCTGGGATTGGTACAAGCATAAGTACATCGGCCAATGGATCAGGACAGAGAATGATATCCTCAAGTTTTCAAACAACACATCTCGAAAAAAACTGTAAGACCCACTGGGGAATGGAGAACATTCAATAAATGGTGATGGGAAAAGTCTCACCACAAAATCAAGATTGAAACAGGACCCCTAACTATCACCATACACATTAACTCTAAATGGAAGAAAGACCTAAACGTAAAACACCAAATTATAGTAAACTAAGAAAATGCAAGAGTCACCTGTATGGAAACTGGAACTGGGAACTAATTCCTCTTCAGAACCCTAAATGTCCATAACCTAAGAAGTAATATAGAAAGTGGAATCTCCACAAATTAATAAATTTCTGCAAAATAAAAGAAACCATCAAAAGAGCAGGGAGACAACCCACAGAATGGGAAAAAAATATTCTCCACCTCTATATCTGACAAAGGCATAACATTTAGGATCTACAAGAAACTCAAACACTCAGAAAAACAAAAAAGAGTCCCATTAAAAAGTGGGCAAAATACATGATTGAAGATTTCTCAAGACAAGATACGGGTAGCCAGCAGACACATGAATAAGTGCTCAGTCTCACACATCATCAAAGAAATACAAATGAAAACCACATTGAAATACCTCATATCCACTGTAAGAATGGCCATCATTAATAAAACAATAACAGATGCTGGTAAAGATTTGGAAAAAAAAAAATGCTTCTATACTGCATG
>NW_007149318.1:0-12274 GCF_000164805.1 Carlito syrichta | reverse complement strand
ATGACCAAAATATCCACACAATTGTAAAAAAGGTGATTTCACAGAATTCTAGTATCACATGTCATATTTTTTAAGTGTTTCATCATAACTTTTCTTGAAATTGTCAAGCTGAGTAACTCCAGTAGCCCAGTTATTCCATAAATATATGCAGAGCCCACAAATTTGCCACTGAGAACCCAGAAACTGCCCTTGCTCTTAGGTGTTTAGTTTTTCATTCAATTCCCTATGCAGCTAATATTCTTCCATTAAATCTTTCTACAGCCAGCTTGTGTTGTTTTAAACTGGCAAGAGTCTAGATAATGCAGAACTGGTATTATAGAGTGGCCTGCATGCAACAGACTGTATGACAGAAGATTGTGTTACTCAGACTAAAATTCAAATCCACAGCATTAATCTCTGGACATAACTCTTAAAGGAAAGTCAATACTACAATAAATCACAAAAATAGCAATAATAGAACCATACATATTTATGCAAAATAAGACATAAATGACTAACATTAAAGTGTTATCAGTAGTACAAAAGAATGCTGCTAATGGTGAAGTTTTTTGGAAAAACCATATTTTATTATTCCCATTGGTTAGCAATTAGGCACCAATGTTTTGTGAAGCAGACAATGCTCTCTATGAAGACTCAAACATATTTCCTGAAACAAAGACTAGAGTTTTAATCTCCATATTTTTACTGAAGGTATTTCTTTTTTCGTTCTCAATCTATGTTTTCAATGTTAACATCTCAAATGGTTACGTGCAGCCCAAGTCTTAATGGTGTCCACTTTATATTATGACTATTGCTTGCATTCCTAGGCTTTTGATAATATTCCCAATTCAAAATCTTTTTTATCTGTGCATAACTACTTTTTTCATTCAGGAAAATAATCATTTAGGTGACCTGTTGTAGCCACCCAGATCTCAGATAGCTCCACAAACTCTTTAGGGATTGGATCTTCCTAACCACATTTACTAGACCCATCACCAAATATTAGCATCCATTTTCCAGTACTGAGAGATGAAAGTGCATAAGACATTACCCTTTAGTCTTAACAAGTGTACAATTCTTGGAACAAAGAGATACAATTCAATTTGCGTTTCTCTGATGATGAGTGAGGCTGAGCACTTTTTCATGGGTCTGTTGGTTGTCTGTATATCTTCTTTTGAGAAGTGTCTATTCATGTCTTTTGCCCACTTTTTGATGGGGTTGTTTGTTTGTTTTTTTTTCTTTTTGGCCATTTGAGTTCCTTGTAGATCCTAGATATTAAGCCTTTGTCAGACATATAGTTGGCAAATATATTTTACCATTCTGTGGGCTGTCTCCCTGCTCTCTTGATGGTTTCTTTTGCTTGCAGACACTTGTTAGTTAGATGAGGTACCACTTGTCTATCTTATTTCTTAAGGTATTGGCCTTTAGGGTTCTAAACGTTGCCAGTTCCAATTTCCATAAGGGTATCTTCTGCATTTTCTAAGATTCTTATAGTTTGAGGTTTTACTTTTAGGTCTTTGATTCATTTAGAGTTAATTCAAAGTCCTTTTTATTTGTGCATAACTACTTTTTTCATTCAGGAAAACAATCATCTAGGTGACCTGTTGTAGCCAACCAGATCTGGTGATAGCTAGGGGGTCCAGTGTGGCAATTTCTGAAAAAGCTAGAAACAGACCTTTCATATGACCCCACAATTCCCCTATTGGGAATGAACCTGGAGGAACTCAAATCATTTTACAAAAAAGTTACCTGCACATGTATATTTGTTGCAGCTCTATTCACAATATCGAAAACATGGAACCAACCTGTTGTTCATCGAAGCTGGACTGGATTAAAAAAAAGTGGTACATATACACAATGAAATATTATGCAGCCATAAAGAAAGACAAACATATGGACTTTGCAGCAACTTGGATGGGTTTGAAGTTGATAATACTCAGTGATTTATCACAGAAAAAAAGAAAAGGGTACCTTATGTTCTCACTCATAAGCAGATCTTGAACAATTATACTACATAAAAGAGATTGGCAGTAGTGGGAAACTGTCAGGGGAGGGGGGTGTTATTGATTGTTTGAAGGAAACTGCTAGAGGAGGGAGAGGCATACCTCATCAAAAAAGGTACCTGCATAATCAACGTTTGCATACCTAACCATGAATTGTACCCCACATCTTTATAATAAAA
Organism: Carlito syrichta; assembly: GCF_000164805.1. Taxonomy (NCBI): domain Eukaryota; kingdom Metazoa; phylum Chordata; class Mammalia; order Primates; family Tarsiidae; genus Carlito; species Carlito syrichta. The sequence continues at coordinate 10,113 of NW_007149318.1, read as the reverse complement.
ATAAAGTAAAAAGAGATACAATTTACCCACATGTGATCAAGACAAAGAAGTACAAAATTAAGACTACTTGGTGATTTTACAGTCTGTTGCCATATATTTTCCTATCCCTTTAAGATTCAAACTGCAGAAAGGTCAGAACTTTGCTTCATTCACTTTAGGACTTGGCGTATTGTTTTTAGGCACATTAATTGATGTGTAATGTATAATATTTAAATGACTGGGAAAATATGTTTATCTATTTAATAGTATTAAAGTTACATAGTGAATATATATGAAGAACTTAGAACAGTGTCTAATACTAAGCATTTAATACGCTGAATCACTACAACATGAGATAAGATTTAAAACAAAGATTTCTTAAAAACTTGCCGTAAACTGACCTTGGAAATATAGGTGACAAGTGTAAAGAAAGTATATACCTGATGAAAGTATTAATGAAGGCACAGTAATAAGCATAGTAAATATGTAAGGAATACTAGGCTAAGAATAAGGCTAAGAGTACAAAAAGGTACTACAGTCAACATTCCTTAAACTGGAACTGTTGAACTAATTCCAAATGACATCCTTTCACAATGATGAAGCCGGGGGTATTATCAAGTAATGATGAAGCAGGGAACTATTATCAAAGCTTATCCATTAGCTTAAAACTACTTCAAGACTTATTCAGCTCCATATCTATAGACCCTAAAACCTAGTAGGCACAAGAAATCATCTGCTGTGTTGAACCCATTCTAACTACTTTTATCTTTATAAGCACTACTCCAATATCAAAATATTTCAAGACAATTTTAACACAAACTTTGATTTCCTCATTTTTGGTAAAAGCTTGATGTCATAAAACAGACAAAAAATAAGAAATAAAAGTTCTGCATCACAGAATTTTTTTCCTTATGAGTCTTATACTTTACTATGAAAAATTTAAATCCAGAAAAGCAATGTTTTTTTCACATTCAAATGTAAATTATTGCAATATACTATATCAGTAGAACAAATTTCAAAAACAATCAAATTATCTCAAAAGTTAAAAAAAGTTTAAGAGGTTCAACAGTATTTGAAAATGAAGCACTCAAAAATAAATAGCAGAAAAATTTCTCAACCTTTAAGGCATTTATGAAAAACCCATAGACAACATAATACTTGGTGAGAATGAAAGCTTTCTCATATTAGACACAACGTATTGTCATTTCATGGTCCTTCCTCCATAACTGTTTGTTTTTTTTTTTTAGTTGGAGTCTCACTCTGTCACCCAGACTGGAGTGCAATGGCTGCTCCCAGCCACTGCAGCCTCGATTTGCTGGGCTCAAGCAATCCTTCTGCCTCAGCATTCCAAGTAGCCAGAACTACAGGCGTGCGTTACCATGCCCAGCTAATTTTTCTGATTTATTGTAGAGATAAGGTCTCACCAAGGTATCCAGGCAGGTCTCAAACTCACGGGCTCAGGCAATTTACTCACCCTCTGCCTCCCAAAGTGTGGAATTACAGGCTGAGTCACTGAGCCCAGCCTTACTCCATAATTTAAATTAAGCTATGCAAATAACAGCCACAAATAAAAAAAGAATAAAGAGCAAGAAATACAAATAATTATTCACATGAGAGTATACTTTTACATACTTACAAATTAATCCCAATTTATTGTAAGAAAATAAAATGAAATGAACTATGCACCAAAAAAGTAGTTTTTCCATATAAATAAAAGGTGGTATACACACACACACACACACACACACACACACACACACACGTATAATGAGTAAAGACATCCAAATCCTGCCATATGAAGCTGGTAACAAACTGCAAACAATTAATAAAGACTTATTTTTAAGTGATCCATTAATCACCAACCAGCTTTATAAAAACAAAAATTATCTGTATGTTGGAAATGCATTTTAATTCACCCATACATCCAACACATTTTTAAACAAATAAAATTGTATTTGCTGGCTGAAAAAAAAACAAAACAAAACACTACTTATTAAATTCATGTACTATTGCATAAAAAGTACCTACAAAATTCTTACCTAAAGGTTTCCTTGCAACAGAAGTAGAAATCCATAATGCAGAGACTCTCTCTAAGAATGAGCCACTGATCTATCACAGAAACAAAGAACAGAGTACCATATGTTCTCACTAATAAGCGGTCCTTGAACAATTAAAATACTATAAGAAAGGGATCAGCAGAAGCAGGAAATTGCCAGGGGAGGGGGAGTGCAAGATTGACAGTTGAGAGAAACTGCCAGGGGAGGGAGAGGCACACCTCATCAAAAAGGATACCTGCATAATAAATATTTGTATACCTAACCCCAAATTGTACCCCACATCTTTAAAATAGAGAGTGAGGAAAACAAAGGAGCCACTGATACCAAGCATGGTGACTTGTGCCAGTAATCGAATCTACTTGGGAGGCTGAATTGGGAGATTCACTTGAGCCCAGGAGTTGGAGACTATAGTGAGCCACGATTGTGCCACAGCACTCCAGCATGGAAAATAGAACAAGACCCCATCTCTAAAATAGATAAGATGGATCTACTGATAAAACAATGTATGTATAGCTCCTGTAACATTTCATTCATACTGTGAATTTTGTTATTATAAAATAAATAAGCTGTTCCATGTTTTCCATGCTACTTACACTTATCAAATTTCTTTGCTAAACAACTCTTTACAACAATTTTACATTAATTAATTCAGAACTTTCTGTATTTTCCAAACTACTAGAACTTCAACCAAGTCTGCATTCTTATATTTTTGAGGTTCATATCCAGTGTATCCTTGAATAGATATAACAGAAATGAAGGCATCCCCACATTTTGTGCATTCATAGTTTTTCTCCAGAATGAGCTATATTATGCCATCAAACACAACTGGAAGTACTACTGGCCTTTCCATATTTTTTTAGATTCACAAAGCTTTTCTTCAGTATGGGTACTTTAAAGTTTTCAAAAAGAACTAAAAAAAAATTTGAAGTCTTTACCACATTGCTTCGAGCCATAGGATTTTCTTCAGTTTGATTTTTTTTTCATTTACCTGAAATCTGGGAAAACTAAGTACTATACAACACTCCTTCCATTCATGGTGCTTTTCTCTGGTATAAGTCTTTTCTTCCCTTCCAAGGAAGCTGGAAAATCTAAAACCATTACTACAGCCCATACATCCATAGATTTCTCTGCATGAGTCTTATGTTTTTGAAGGAAAGTGACAATACAACAGTTAATGCTTTGCCTATTTTATACACACACAAAGTTTTTGACCAGTGTGGGCTGTTTAATTCTTTGAAGGGAAGTGACACAATTGACATTCACCATATTCATAAGATTTTTCTCCAATGAGTACGTTCCTGTTTTCTAATAGAATCATAAGAAGTGAAGGCTTCTCCACATTTTTTTACATTCACAGGGTCTCTCTTCAGTATGATTTTTTTCATGGTCAAGAAGAGATGTGGAACATCTGAAAGCTTTACCACATTCCTTATACTCATAGGTTTTCTCTCCAGTATGAGTTCTTTCATACATATGGCAGTGAATGAATCAACTGAAGAATTTACCACATTCTTTACATTGATAAGTTTTCCTGCCAATGAGAGTTCGCTCACACCTATGAAGAGAACATGAAACACTGAATGCTTTATCACATTTCCTACACACAGAGTTCTTCACCACTATTACTTTCCACATCCTTGAAGAAAACTGAGACAACTGAATGCCTTCCCTTATTCCTGACATTCATAGGGTTCTCTTTAGTATGAGTCTCTTTGAGCCTATGAAGATGACTGGAAAAAATAAAGGCTTTACCCACACTCCTTACATTCATAGGGTTTTTCTCCAGTATGACTTCTCATATGGTTAAAAACAGATGTAGAACCTCTGAAGACTTTACCATATTCCTTACATTTATACAGTTTCTCTCCAGTATGAGTTCTTTCATGATCATAAAGGGAGCTGGCACAACTGAAGACATTACCACGTTCCTTACATTTATAAGGTTTTTCTCCAGTGTGAATTACTTAATGTTAAGAAAAAAGAAAAACTGAAGCCTTTAACACATTTACATTTATAGGGTTTCTCTCCAGTGTGACTTCTCTCGGTGACTTTTAAATTGTGAAATATTTCCCACATACTACACAACTGTAATGTTCATTTCCAGCATACATTAGTATTTCTCTTTGAATATGTGTGAGAAAAAAGGTTTCTGATATCACTTATATTTACCTGGCTTCGCTCCACTTTCCTCATGCTTATATCACTTGCTTCCAGAGTGAGATGTGAGGAGTATGTGATGGGATGAATGACATATGGAGATTTTTCCACACATACTGAATTCACAAGGTTGTACCTCAGTATAAATGTGTTATTCAGATTAAGATTTGGAGATTGCTCGAAGGTTTCTCCACAATGACTACCTTCTTTAATCTCACATAGCCTATCATATGACTTTTGTTTTTAAAATACCATGGCATGCTAGCCTTGCTTTGAGCAATATTACTTCCTCTCCTGAGTGCAAATTAACTTTGATTTTTCTAAGAATATTTGTACTGATCTTTAATATCCTGGTTTTCCCATTTTCTTCCTATAGAAGCTGGGTGCCTAAAGGTTGCTTGCATCACATATCTGTAAAGATTCTTCTAGGAAGAATCGAGAAAAGCCCACTGTTTGTAATTGAAGTTCACAGTAACATCCTCAAAGGCAACTGAGACCATTTCCCAACTTCTGAGGTCCTCCCTACAGAACTCCAGGACTAGCGGGTCACTGGGTGATATAAGCTACAGCAGAGTCACCTGGGCTTACTGGAAAGTAGGAGACAGAGCAGTGAAGGCAGGACCCAAGTTTGATGTGTGTGTGCCAGAGACAAATCATATGAAATTATATATAGAAATAGCTATTGCTTCACAGGTTTAAATTATAAAAATTAAAACCAGATAATTGGAAATATATTCAATATGCAGACTTTGTAATGAAATAAATAACAAGAAGACCAAATAGAGTAAGTTTTAATTGTTTATGGATTATTAGTTACTTACAGGTTCTAAACAAATATTCTGAAGTCAGGCTTCTTTTGCTGTACTTTATATTAAAATATCTCCCTACCTACACTAAATCTAGCTACTTGACACAATGTCTGATTTACAAAAGAATTGAGCTATCTAGCAAAACTTTTCCCACCTACAGCTACCACCTTCAAAGGAATTAACATTACAATGCTGACAAAAATCTGCCAGTTGCTTTTGAACAATGTGCAATAAGCTCACTATATTGACTCTATTGAAACTCAAACAGGTACCAAAACTGGAGTAATTACACACAGTTCAGTACAGTATAATGTTAGTCTTCCTCACCTAAAAGCTAACCAATGAAATAAAACATATCAAGTATTCATGACTTGATTTCAGGAAAACCACATTTAAAATTTACTACTACATTATTTTCCTCATGTCATCTCCTCTCATTGACAGGAATTTTGTAGGACATCATGCTATTTAGGGTCATAGTAGTAAATGAATAAACTGGTAATGAACCGTGGTCTTAACACTTCCATTTTTCAGATACAGCTAAATCTTTATCCTTATAAAACAGCAGATCAAATGAACCTAAATTAGGTCTAAGGTCATTAAAGTACATCCTTTTTCAAAAGTACAACTGTCCTTCATATCATTCAAATATTTTGAACCACCCAATGTTAGAAAAAAATAATGTAACCTGGTCTCTAATCACTATTTAGTTTATTGTCTTCACTTAAAATTGATTTCAGTAAAAAAATATATATATATCTTTTTTCTTATGAAAAATTCATTTTTTTTCTTCAAAGAGAAAATTACCAAAAATATTTGCAACATATATACAATGCATGAGAAAATATGAATATAGGCCACAGGAAAGTTAACAAATTGGTTCTGTCACTGCTGTATTCCAGTGTCCAGAACAGTTTCTGGCATCTAATGGGTACCCAGTAAATCATCGATGAATAAGGAGACTGAAAAGGAAAATTATGTGTACTCTTTTTTTTTTTTTTTTTCGAGTTGAGTCTCACTCTGTCGCCCAGACTGGAGTGCAGTGGCTGCTCGCAGCCACCGCAGCAGCCTCGAATTGCTGGGCTCCAGTGATCCTTCCGCCTCAGCCTTCCAAGTAGCCGGAATTACAGGCATGCGCTACCACGCCAGGCTGATTTTTTGATTTATTGTAGAGATGAGGTCTCGCTACCCAGGCGGGTCTCAAACCCGTGGGCTCAGGCAATCCACTCACCTCAGCCTCCCAAAGGCACAGGATTAAAGGTTGATCCACCAAGCCTGGCAAATTATTTTATTATATGTACTCTTAACTATATTTAGCTACATCTTAGTTGTATGTAGAAACAGTCAATTATACAGAGAAGCCTTAATAAGACAGTTTCTAAACTGAACACTTGTATAACCAACCTGTAGCAAATAAGGTATTTTATTTGGTCCTCTGCATTGCAAAGCAGCTCTGTTCTCAAAAAACACTTCCTATGGTCAGAAAAGTCTTACCACTGGTATTGTGGACAGCCTTCCTCATACAAGAAAACTTGCCCCATCAATAACCTAACTTCTGTTTTCAAATTCTCAGTATTTATACCACGTATAGTATGAGGTGCTGAGGACAGAGTACTGAACATATGATACTGTGATCCTAATTCAAGGTAAGAGCATAGAAGATGGACATCAATCTAATCAGCATACCAATAAATGTGAAATTATCCTTGTAATGACAGCTATAAAAATAGATAAATGGTGCAATGAGCACATAAAACAGAAAAAAATTGATCCACTCAGAAAGGTCAGAGAATTTGTGAGTTTAACTCTAGGAACCAACAGTGTTAAACATGCAAAGTGAGAAGGAAGAAGGTATAGGCTCCAAATACTTAAAGGAGGAAAGTATATGACCAAAGCATTGAAAACAAGCCAGTACAATTGCAATGAAAAACCCAAAAAAGAAGAAACAAAGTAATTCTTGCAAGATAAATGGGAGCTAGATAATGCAAAGCAAAGCAGGTCAAATTAAAGAAATTACACCTTAAGATCAGAGAAATATTGCATTTGAAGCAGAGTGTGGTGTAATTACACTTGTATTCTGAAACTATCATTTTGGCTGTTACATGGAAAGAGCACTTGAGAGGGTAAGTAGGGGGTCTAAACACTACTTAGTCAACTACTAATTTAAGCAGAAGTTAATAAAAGTTTATAAAAGGGTAAACTTAGAGAAATGGAGCCATAGTCAGAGTCAAGAGACTTCAAGTATAAATTGTTCAAAATTTACTGTATTAGCTCAGGAAGGATTCAGGGACAGATCTCAAGTATCTGACTTTTACTTCTGGTTGGATGGATCAATTTTTTAATGGGAAAATGAACTAAAAGTGAAACAAAAGATCTTTGAAGATGATCCTAAATTTAGTTTATATTATCCTGGAATATGAAGTATCTCTGGGATAGTCACAGAAAGATACAGCTGCTAGATATAAGGGTCTGGAGTAAAGAGAGACTTGGGTCTAATAGAATTTCATAAAACAACAACACAAAGGTTCCTAGAGAAGTTATGCATATGATCACCTATAAAGAAATTTCAGAGAAGGGTTCAGATTGAACCTTGAATTAATCATGAACATTGAAATTGCACTTTCAGGAGTCAGAAGCGTTTTTGTAAAGCATTAGTAATTTGGTAATATTTAGGAAATATTTTAGGCTTCTGGGTCAGTGAGATCTCTGTTGCATGTTGTTCATTAAACAACATTTTAAAGTGTAAAACAATCTTAGCTTAAGGCAGTGCAAAAACAGGCCACCTGTTGAATCTGACTTTTGGGCCTTGTGATCCATGATATTTATCAATAATTTGTATTTGATTAACCCTGAAAAGGAAGAGATGGGAGGTTATTTCTTCCTCTTTTAAAACTGGAGAGAAAAACCTGGTAGGAAGAACTAAAATCAAAACAGAGAAGTAGAAAATACAAGAGAGAAGAAATAGAATAAAGACTCTAAAGGCTAGAGAAAATGAGACTCAAATCAGACAGAACACTTTGCATCTAGGAAGATTAAATTTCCAATTTCACTATAGTAAGAGGGAGAAGGTAAATAAAAAGTCTAGACACACACAAGGTGAGATGTCATCAGTGTGGTCTAAAAGGAGACAACTCAGAAATTCTTGGCTTAGGCAAGGTTTGTTCCTCCAGCAAATTAAGATGAAGACACAGATACACAGTTGCCTATAAGTTCCAGGCTAAATGATCTGAGTACAATCTAATGACTATAGGTGATTTAATCTTCACCCCAATTTTGGATACAACTCTAGGAGAGGTGGACTACCTCTGTTAATGGGTCTCCTATTTACACTTGAGAATAGAGGTCTCTTCTTCTTGCTGCTCTGACAGCACTAGCCTACTAGAGTAGAAGTCCTCAACCAAGGAATATTTTTCACCTAAGGCAAGCCTGGCAACATATGGTGACATTTCTGGTTATCAGAGCTAGAGGGTGTGTTACTGGCAGCTTTGAGCAGAGGTCAAGGATGTTGCTAAATATCCTACAACACTCTGAAAAGCACCCACACCAAAGAAATATACAGGCCTCAATGTCAAGAGTGTTGCGGTTGAAAAACCTGTACTAGAGAATAAACTGTATCTTCCTTTGCCTGCCAATGCTAAAATTCATTCTACACAAGTGTTGTGTGATTCTGCTCCTTTAGATATAAATGGCAAGGTAATGTTAACAGTTTATCTGGAGGATAACGTAGCTTGAAAGAGAAGTATCAAGCTAACAAAATTCACACAGCCATCACCAGGGCATTTTAAAAAGCCTTTGGGAGACTGAGGTGAGTGGATTGCCTGAGCCCGCGTGGTCGAGAACCGCCTGGGCAGCGCGACCTCATCTTTACACTAAATCAAAAAATCAGCTGGGCGTGGTAGCACATGCCTGTAATTCCGGTTACTCAGAAGGCTGAGGCAGAAGGATTGCGGGAGCCCAGCAGGCGAGGCTGCAGTGGTCGGGAGCGGCCACTGCACTCCAGTCTGGATGACCGAGTGAGACTCCAGCTCAAAAAAAAAAAAAAGAAAGTTAAAGAGTTAGCCAGGCTCGGTGGCTCAGCCTGTAATCCTGCGCCTTTGGGAGGCTGAGGTGAATGGATTGCCTGAGCCCACGGGTTCGAGACCCACCTGGGCAGGTGAGACCTCATCTCTACAATAAATCAAAAAATTAGCCAGGCGAGGTAGCACGCACCTATAGTTCCAGCTACGTGGAAGGCTGAGGCGGAAGGATCGCTGGAGCCCAGCAGGGCACGGCTGCGGTGACTGGGAGCAGCCACTGCACTCCAGTCTGGGCGACAGAGTGAGACTCCAGCTCAAAAAAAAAAAAGTTAAAAAGTTAAAAAGGGCGTGTTAAAAAGGGCATGTTAAAAAGTTCATAAAAATACAATGAAAACAGTAAAGAAAGTAGCTACATTTAAAATGAAAAATCTGACTAAGAACAAAAACATAAATTTAAAACTTAAAATTTAAATCTTCCATTAAAAATATATGTATGTCCACCATAGTAGTTGTTGGAACTAGTATTTTGTAAGACCAAACAGGGAGAAATAGTTGAAAAATTAGAAATGAGAAGCCTAGCACTCCTGCCTGGGTGACAGAGTGAGACTCCAACTCAAAACAAACAAACAAACAAAAATGAGAATCCTAAATGGAGAGAAAATGGAAACAATTCTAGGAAGAAAAAAAGAAATACACGGAGAGCAGCTACTCATTCAACAGTTAATACAGCAATTTCTTGAGATAAAGAAAAAAAAATTATGAGAGAAAAGGTTTACTGAATCACAGAATTTAAAAGAACAAATAGAAATAGGTGAAAAAACAAAAACAAAAAAACCTCTGTCAAGTGTTGTTATTTAGTAGCTACTCTTTTGCTTTTTTGAAGTCTACTTCCCTGATTGAATGGAATTTTCCTTGATCTTAATCTGATGAAAATTAATACATATTAATGAGTATATAGTTTATATTTTCTCAGATAATGGACACCATTTTAACTATGTAAAAGTCCAACTTGTGCCATTTGGCTATATAACTTGCAAAAGTCATTTCTAAGGCAGCTGTGATGAAAACTGTTTTGTTTATCCCTATCAGAGTCCT
>NW_007149317.1:0-9133 GCF_000164805.1 Carlito syrichta | reverse complement strand
TTTCCTATTTTCTTCCTATAGAAACTGGGTGCCTAAAGGTTGCTTGCATCACATATCTGTAAAGATTCTTCTAGGAAGAATCCAGAAAAGCCCACTGTTTGTAGTTGAAGTTCACAGTAACATCCTCAAAGGCAACTGAGACCATTTCCCAACTTCTGAGGTCCTCCCTACAGAACTCCAGGACTAGCGGGTCACTGGGTGATATAAGCTACAGCAGAGTCACCTGGGCTTACTGGAAAGTAGGAGACAGAGCAGTGAAGGCAGGACCCAAGTTTGATGTGTGAGTGCCAGAGACAAATCATATGAAATTATATATAGAAATAGCTATTGCTTCACAGGTTTAAATTATAAAAATTAAAATCAGATAATTGGAAATATATTCAATATGCAGACTTTGTAATGAAATAAATAACAAGAAGACCAAATAGAGTAAGTTTTAATTGTTTATGGATTATTAGTTACTTACAGGATCTAAACAAATATTCTGAAGTCAGGCTTCTTTTGCTGTACTTTATATTAAAATATCTCCCTACCTACACTAAATCTAGCTACTTGACACAAATGTCTGATTTACAAAAGAATTGAGCTATCTAGCAAAACTTTTCCCACCTACAGCTACCACCTTCAAAGGAATTAACATTACAATGCTGACAAAAATCTGCCAGTTGCTTTTGAACAATGTGCAATAAGCTCACTATATTGACTCTATTGAAACTCAAACAGGTACCAAAACTGGAGTAATTACACACAGTTCAGTACAGTATAATGTTAGTCTTCCTCACCTAAAAGCTAACCAATGAAATAAAACATATCAAGTATTCATGACTTGATTTCAGGAAAACCACATTTAAAATTTACTACTACATTATTTTCCTCATGTCATCTCCTCTCATTGACAGGAATTTTGTAGGACATCATGCTATTTAGGGTCATAGTAGTAAATGAATAAACTGGTAATGAACCGTGGTCTTAACACTTCCATTTTTCAGATACAGCTAAATCTTTATCCTTATAAAACAGCAGATCAAATGAACCTAAATTAGGTCTAAGGTCATTAAAGTACATCCTTTTTCAAAAGTACAACTGTCCTTCATATCATTCAAATATTTTGAACCACCCAATGTTAGAAAAAAATAATGTAACCTGGTCTCTAATCACTATTTAGTTTATTGTCTTCACTTAAAATTGATTTCAGTAAAAAAATATATATATATCTTTTTTCTTATGAAAAATTCATTTTTTTTCTTCAAAGAGAAAATTACCAAAAATATTTGCAACATATATACAATGCATGAGAAAATATGAATATAGGCCACAGGAAAGTTAACAAATTGGTTCTGTCACTGCTGTATTCCAGTGTCCAGAACAGTTTCTGGCATCTAATGGGTACCCAGTAAATCATCGATGAATAAGGAGACTGAAAAGGAAAATTATGTGTACTCTTTTTTTTTTTTTTTTTCGAGTTGAGTCTCACTCTGTCGCCCAGACTGGAGTGCAGTGGCTGCTCGCAGCCACCGCAGCAGCCTCGAATTGCTGGGCTCCAGTGATCCTTCCGCCTCAGCCTTCCAAGTAGCCGGAATTACAGGCATGCGCTACCACGCCAGGCTGATTTTTTGATTTATTGTAGAGATGAGGTCTCGCTACCCAGGCGGGTCTCAAACCCGTGGGCTCAGGCAATCCACTCACCTCAGCCTCCCAAAGGCACAGGATTAAAGGTTGATCCACCAAGCCTGGCAAATTATTTTATTATATGTACTCTTAACTATATTTAGCTACATCTTAGTTGTATGTAGAAACAGTCAATTATACAGAGAAGCCTTAATAAGACAGTTTCTAAACTGAACACTTGTATAACCAACCTGTAGCAAATAAGGTATTTTATTTGGTCCTCTGCATTGCAAAGCAGCTCTGTTCTCAAAAAACACTTCCTATGGTCAGAAAAGTCTTACCACTGGTATTGTGGACAGCCTTCCTCATACAAGAAAACTTGCCCCATCAATAACCTAACTTCTGTTTTCAAATTCTCAGTATTTATACCACGTATAGTATGAGGTGCTGAGGACAGAGTACTGAACATATGATACTGTGATCCTAATTCAAGGTAAGAGCATAGAAGATGGACATCAATCTAATCAGCATACCAATAAATGTGAAATTATCCTTGTAATGACAGCTATAAAAATAGATAAATGGTGCAATGAGCACATAAAACAGAAAAAAATTGATCCACTCAGAAAGGTCAGAGAATTTGTGAGTTTAACTCTAGGAACCAACAGTGTTAAACATGCAAAGTGAGAAGGAAGAAGGTATAGGCTCCAAATACTTAAAGGAGGAAAGTATATGACCAAAGCATTGAAAACAAGCCAGTACAATTGCAATGAAAAACCCAAAAAAGAAGAAACAAAGTAATTCTTGCAAGATAAATGGGAGCTAGATAATGCAAAGCAAAGCAGGTCAAATTAAAGAAATTACACCTTAAGATCAGAGAAATATTGCATTTGAAGCAGAGTGTGGTGTAATTACACTTGTATTCTGAAACTATCATTTTGGCTGTTACATGGAAAGAGCACTTGAGAGGGTAAGTAGGGGCTCTAAACACTACTTAGTCAACTACTAATTTAAGCAGAAGTTAATAAAAGTTTATAAAAGGGTAAACTTAGAGAAATGGAGCCATAGTCAGAGTCAAGAGACTTCAAGTATAAATTGTTCAAAATTTACTGTATTAGCTCAGGAAGGATTCAGGGACAGATCTCAAGTATCTGACTTTTACTTCTGGTTGGATGGATCAATTTTTTAATGGGAAAATGAACTAAAAGTGAAACAAAAGATCTTTGAAGATGATCCTAAATTTAGTTTATATTATCCTGGAATATGAAGTATCTCTGGGATAGTCACAGAAAGATACAGCTGCTAGATATAAGGGTCTGGAGTAAAGAGAGACTTGGGTCTAATAGAATTTCATAAAACAACAACACAAAGGTTCCTAGAGAAGTTATGCATATGATCACCTATAAAGAAATTTCAGAGAAGGGTTCAGATTGAACCTTGAATTAATCATGAACATTGAAATTGCACTTTCAGGAGTCAGAAGCGTTTTTGTAAAGCATTAGTAATTTGGTAATATTTAGTAAATATTTTAGGCTTCTGGGTCAGTGAGATCTCTGTTGCATGTTGTTCATTAAACAACATTTTAAAGTGTAAAAACAATCTTAGCTTAAGGCAGTGCAAAAACAGGCCACCTGTTGAATCTGACTTTTGGGCCTTGTGATCCATGATATTTATCAATAATTTGTATTTGATTAACTCTGAAAAGGAAGAGATTGGGAGGTTATTTCTTCCTCTTTTAAAACTGGAGAGAAAAACCTGGTAGGAAGAACTAAAATCAAAACAGAGAAGTAGAAAATACAAGAGAGAAGAAATAGAATAAAGACTCTAAAGGCTAGAGAAAATGAGACTCAAATCAGACAGAACACTTTGCATCTAGGAAGATTAAATTTCCAATTTCACTATAGTAAGAGGGAGAAGGTAAATAAAAAGTCTAGACACACACAAGGTGAGATGTCATCAGTGTGGTCTAAAAGGAGACAACTCAGAAATTCTTGGCTTAGGCAAGGTTTGTTCCTCCAGCAAATTAAGATGAAGACACAGATACACAGTTGCCTATAAGTTCCAGGCTAAATGATCTGAGTACAATCTAATGACTATAGGTGATTTAATCTTCACCCCAATTTTGGATACAACTCTAGGAGAGGTGGACTACCTCTGTTAATGGGTCTCCTATTTACACTTGAGAACAGAGGTCTCTTCTTCTTGCTGCTCTGACAGCACTAGCCTACTAGAGTAGAAGTCCTCAACCAAGGAATATTTTGTTCACCTAAGGCAAGCCTGGCAACATATGGTGACATTTCTGGTTATCAGAGCTAGAGGGTGTGTTACTGGCAGCTTTGAGCAGAGGTCAAGGATGTTGCTAAATATCCTACAACACTCTGAAAAGCACCCACACCAAAGAAATACACAGGCCTCAATGTCAAGAGTGTTGAGGTTGAAAAACCTGTACTAGAGAATAAACTGTATCTTCCTTTGCCTGCCAATGCTAAAATTCATTCTACACAAGTGTTGTGTGATTCTGCTCCTTTAGATATAAATGGCAAGGTAATGTTAACAGTTTATCTGGAGGATAACGTAGCTTGAAAGAGAAGTATCAAGCTAACAAAATTCACACAGCCATCACCAGAAGGGCATTTTAAAAAGCCTTTGGGAGACTGAGGTGAGTGGATTGCCTGAGCCCGCGTGTTCGAGAACCGCCTGGGCAGCGAGACCTCATCTCTACAATAAATCAAAAAATCAGCTGGGCGTGGTAGCACATGCCTGTAATTCTGGTTACTCAGAAGGCTGAGGCAGAAGGATTGCGGGAGCCCAGCAGGCGAGGCTGCAGTGGTCGGGAGCGGCCACTGCACTCCAGTCTGGATGACCGAGTGAGACTCCAGCTCAAAAAAAAAAAAAAGAAAGTTAAAGAGTTAGCCAGGCTCGGTGGCTCAGCCTGTAATCCTGCGCCTTTGGGAGGCTGAGGTGAATGGATTGCCTGAGCCCACGGGTTCGAGACCCACCTGGGCAGGTGAGACCTCATCTCTACAATAAATCAAAAAATTAGCCAGGCGAGGTAGCACGCACCTATAGTTCCAGCTACGTGGAAGGCTGAGGCGGAAGGATCGCTGGAGCCCAGCAGGTCACGGCTGCGGTGACTGGGAGCAGCCACTGCACTCCAGTCTGGGCGACAGAGTGAGACTCCAGCTCAAAAAAAAAAAAGTTAAAAAGTTAAAAAGGGCGTGTTAAAAAGGGCATGTTAAAAAGTTCATAAAAATACAATGAAAACAGTAAAGAAAGTAGCTACATTTAAAATGAAAAATCTGACTAAGAACAAAAACATAAATTTAAAACTTAAAATTTAAATCTTCCATTAAAAATATATGTATGTCCACCATAGTAGTTGTTGGAACTAGTATTTTGTAAGACCAAACAGGGAGAAATAGTTGAAAAATTAGAAATGAGAATCCTAGCACTCCTGCCTGGGTGACAGAGTGAGACTCCAACTCAAAACAAACAAACAAACAAAAATGAGAATCCTAAATGGAGAGAAAATGGAAACAATTCTAGGAAGAAAAAAAGAAATACACGGAGAGCAGCTACTCATTCAACAGTTAATACAGCAATTTCTTGAGATAAAGAAAAAAAATGAGAAAAGGTTTACTGAATCACAGAATTTAAAAGAACAAATAGAAATAGGTGCAAAAACAAAAACAAAAAAACCTCTGTCAAGTGTTGTTATTTAGTAGCTACTCTTTTGCTTTTTTGAAGTCTACTTCCCTGATTGAATGGAATTTTCCTTGCTTAATCTGATGAAAATTAATACATCATATTAATGAGTATATAGTTTATATTTTCTCAGATAATGGACACCATTTTAACTATGTAAAAGTCCAACTTGTGCCATTTGGCTATATAACTTGCAAAAGTCATTTCTAAGGCAGCTGTGATGAAAACTGTTTTGTTTATCCCTATCAGAGTCCTAACATCAAAATGTTCATCCTCCTCAAAATGGGGGGGATACTGGGGCAAGTCTGAGATTTCTTTCCATGTATATATCATCTGCTTCCTCCCAGTTGACAATCACTATATTTAAGATGGTCATATCTTTTACAAATTTATGTACAAAGCTGAAAAATGAGATGCTAGAAAATATGAATCCTACGTCTGAAAAAAATCAAGTAGTTTCCAGTCAGTAATACCGTTTACTTGCCCACCACATTATCAGGCATTTTAGAAACTCAAGAAAGTAGTTACGAGCAAGTTGAGTCCATCTTTTTGCACTGGAGTAGTGGCTTCAGATGGATATACACCACGCTGACAGAAAATGCCGTTGAGGCCAAATGCTGAAAGCAAAAGAAATGTTACAGAAAAGTCATTATCACTGTGTAAGTCTGGAAAATAAAATACGTTGAGATGTAGCGAGTTTCCCTGGTGCCATAATGCTGACTGAACACACGTGTGTTTTGCTGAAAGCAGAGTAGGTAGAAAGTGACCTTAAACATCCTTAAAAATCTTAAGTCAAAGAGACACCAGCATTTTTGTGGCCATTTAACAAACTCCAAAGTACATGAACCACTGTTGCCAAATTTCTCCTTATTGCAACCCAAGTCCAGATTCAGACTCTGCAGCTAGAGGAGTCAACACAGCTTCTGCTCAGACTCAGCAGCTGACACGCCCCTCCTCTTCCCTACCCCTCCCATTTTCTGCCCCTTCCCTTCCCATCCTCTTTTCCCTCCCTCTTCTCCACCCCCCCACAACGATCTGTACCGGTTGCTGGAATGGGCGGCCAGCCAGGCTTAACCGGGCCTCTCCAAGATCTTGCTCAACCCTTCAGAGTCCTCTGGAGTGGGAGGGAGGTTGCCCTACAAGGGCACTCGGCCCTACACTCGCCCCAAGTCAAGGGGCAGGGAGGCGGGCGGGCGGGATTCGCACTGGAAAGCGCCGCAGCCATCGTCGCGACACCGCTGCCCTGCCAGGCCGCCTCCGCCGCGCCGGACTCCAGCTCCGCCATCATCCGCCCTTCCCACATTTCCCCAAGAGGAAGGAGCCCCGGACGGTGGGGGCTTCCCCGCTGGATCCTGGGCCGGGGGACTCGGTTTTTCCCGCTCCACCGGGGAAGGACGGCGAGACCAAGGCGCGACCCCAGCCCGCGAAGTGGTAGCCCCAACCTGCAGAACCGCTGCTGCGGCCACGCGCAGACAAAGCGGCAATTCCCTGGCACACTGCGGGGAGTGATGACGTCAGACCCGCCTGGGCGAGTGCAGGCCCGACGAGCCGCTAGGCCCCGCCCCACCCGGCAAGGCCCACACATTCGCTCTCCCTCCGGAGGTCTCACGGGAGCGGTCGTTTTGCTTCAGCAAGGCTGGGGATGGGGGCGCCGTCCGGCTGTCTTAGGGGCTTGGTGGGGACGGACCCTGGTCCTGGTGCGCCAGGCGGAGCGAGGAACAAGAGTAAGGTCGTGGTCAGGGGCCTTTCCCTGGAGAGCTGCCGAAGGAGCGGTGTTGGAGTTGAGCGCGCCTCCAGGTGGCGTGGGCTGTGCGTCCGCCGCCCCTCTGTCCGGGACGCTGGTGTATGTGGACCTGTAGACGCTGGGGATTCCGGCCATCGTGGAGCCGGGAGGCAGCTGGAGAGGCTCCTTCTAGCTGGACGTGCTTCCCCGGGATCTGGACTGGGGCTGCCAGGGACGAACCGGAACCACGTTCTGTCTCCTGTCCAGGGCTGTCCTGGGTTCAGGGACACGTTCAGGCGGGACAGGTCTAGGGGTTTGTGCCCACTGCCCCAGAACGCCCATGGGCACTGAAGAGGTTCAGGGAATCTCGACTTAAATTCACTGACTTCTTGTGCTAGGGTGAGAATTGCAAAGGAAATAGTGCAGAGTCATGTTCGTGTCCATTGTTAAAATGCTCTATTCTTGAAGCAGGTGGGACAATGAGAAATGAAGCCTGAAAAACTTTCATATCTACCTAGACATACTGTTATTTAGTTATAGAAGAAATAACTGAGTGTATTCATTTTCTTTTGCTGTATAGTGAATTATATCAGTGACGTTGGCACAACACCCACTTGTTATCTCAGTTTTGAATCCCCGGGGTCTGCAGGTCCACATACATCAACTGACAATTAAGTTTGCAAACTCATCCTAGAAAAACTCCGTACTTCATTGCTGAATGTCACTATGGTCACCTTCAGAATACTCCCCTTGGAAAGCTATGCACAGTTGCCAGCACCGAGTCCACCTGTCAAAGCAACTTTGGAACTGTTTTTTCTGGAATGGCCATCAGAGCTGTCATCACAGCAATGTCAGAGTTTGAATTAGAACAATGAACAAATAGTAAAATTCTTGTTAAACCCAGCAAGAGTGGAAGTGAAATCAGAGATATATTAGTCCAAGTTTATGGGAATTATGCCATGAAGAAAACAGCAGTGTGCAAATGGATTAAACGTTTTTCTGAGGGGACACTATCACAGATGAAGAGAGGTCAGGATGACCAGTAATGAGCAGAGACTGATGAAACATTGCACAACTTCATCAAATAGTGCATCAAAATCATCAGTTGACTTTGAGAATCCTAGCAGACCAAATAAGCATCAATAGAGAAATGGGAAAATCTTAACTGATTATCTTGGCATGAGAATGGTATTTGCAAAATGGTTCCAAAGGAGCTCTTGTATCACTACGATGCACCAGTTCACATAGCACAGCACTGTGTTTAAAGCCAGTAAACAAGTGACTGTATTGGAACATCCTCCTTACTCAGCTGATCTGGTTCCCAATGCTTATTTTCTTTACCTGACGATAAAGGAAATATTGAAAGGAAGACATGTTGATGACATTCAGGACATCAAAGGTAAAACAAAGATAGCTCTGATGGCCATTCCAGAGAGAATTCTAAAATTCTTTGACTAGTGGACTAGGTGCTGGCATCAGTGTATAGCTTCCCAAGGGGAGTACTTCAAAGGAGACCATAGCGATACATGAGGTATGTAGCACTTTTTCTAATCTGCCTCTTACATAGCAATACATGAGGTATGTAGCACTTTTTCTAGGATGAGTTCATAAACTTAATTGTCAGTCATTGTAGGTAGAGGCACTGTTCAGAGGCACAAAAGGCTGAATTTGAAGGGCCTGCCAGTGGGATCTCACCTGAGGTTTGGAGTCCTCTTCTAGACCTCCAGTTGTTGGCAGAATTAATTTCCTTGTGGCTGTTGGACTGAGGTCTTTTTTATATTTTGCTTGCTCTTAGCCAGAGGCCAGTCTTGTGTGTCTGCCAATTCACTCTTCCACAGATCTTCTTACACTTCCATTCTAACTTCAGGAGACTCCAATCCCTTTTAAGTGTTCACCTGATTAGGTCAGATCCAGTCAAATCATCTCACTCCTGACGAACCAAATCCCAGAAGTGGTCTCTCCTCTTATTTATAGAATCTTCTAAACTCAAAGGGTAGGTGTTCTAAAGATATGAGGGATTATCTTCAAATTCTGCCCTCTGCAGAGTTATATATCACATGTTGATCAGTTTGAAGAGTAAAACATGGGTGTGCTAGG
>NW_007149316.1:0-863 GCF_000164805.1 Carlito syrichta | reverse complement strand
ATTCCTGCACCAAATAGGGGGCAGCCATTGGGGAGTGGGTTGGGGCTGGTAGGTGCCAAGCTTGGTAGACACTCACATGTGGGGTGAGCGGTGGTGGAAGGACTGAGAGAAGTTTTGGAGGGGAATGGACTTCTTTCTTTCTTTCCTTCTTTCTTTCCTTCTTTCTTTTCTTTCTTTCTTTCTTTCTTTCTTTCTTTCTTTCTTTCTTTCTTCCTTTCCTTCTTTCTTTCTTCCTTTCCTTCTTTCTTCCTTTCCTTCTTTCTTTCTTCCTTTCCTTCTTTCTTCCTTTCCTTCTTTTCTTTCCTCACTATGTTGCCCAGGCTGCTCTCAAAAACCCCAACTTGGGCCATCCTCTCAGCCTGGGTCTCCAAAACTGTTGCAATCACAGGCTTTCCATTTGGGCAACATCTGAGTCTTCCTGCTTGCTCTTGATCTCTGGGCCAGAGGCGATCTTCTCGCTGAGGCCTGCCCTCACCCAAAGTTTTCTGGGTTTTGCTTGGGGTATGTGTGGGGGCCTGCTATGATGTCCAACCTGATCTCGAGCTCCCAGGTTCTGGACATCTTCCCGTCTCAGCCTCCCTGAGTGCCAAGGAGACAGGCGTGAGTTGCTCAGCCATCCCCATCCCCCTGAATGTTTGAGAGTCAAGCCCTCCCTTTCACCAAGGTGGACCCTGGGAGGATCAAGTGGGTCCACCCTGGGGAACAAGGCAGGCAGAGGGATGGCCTACCCTGTGGAGGCACGCCCCTGAGACAGATTCTCCTTTTGGGTGGGCTGAGCAAACGACTCTGGCTGCCCTCTCAGATGTCCAGGGACATCTGAAGGGAGCGGACCTCATGGTGGGCCTTCGAGAGAGGTGTGAAGG
>NW_007149315.1:0-747 GCF_000164805.1 Carlito syrichta | reverse complement strand
ACAGATACAAATAAATAACCATTAAGTTAACATCACTCTTTTCAGATCTGGAAAGTACAATAAAGAATGTATATGAGCCGGGCTCATTGGCTCAGCCTGTAATCCCGGGATTTTGGGAGACTGAGGTGAGTGCATTGCCTGAGCCTGTGGATTCGAAGGCTGCTTGGGCAGAGAGACCTCATTACAACAATAAATCAAAAAAACAGAAGGGCATGGTAGCGCTTGCCTGTCATTCAGGCTACTTGGAAGGCTGAGGCAGAAGGATCACCGGAGCCCAGCAGGCTGAAGCTGAGGTGGCCGGGAGTGGCCACAGCACTCCAGTCAGGGCAGAGAGTGAGACTCTAACTCAAATAAATAAATAAATGAATAAAGAATTCATATGAAATGATAATCAAGAGTAGCCAAAAAAACTTATCAAAGAAACAAAGCAGGAGCTATCACTGCTCCAGACTTCAAACTTTACTATATGTTTACAGTAATCAATACAGCCTGGTATTGGTACAAGAATAGGTCCATAGGCCAATGGATCAGGAGAGAGAATGAAATACTCAAATCCTCAACCAACTCCTCTTGGAAAAAACCTCCAAGATCCACTGGGTAATGAAGAACATCTTCAGTATAGGTGCTGGGAAAAGGCTGAACACATGCACAAGGTTGAAACAGGACCTCTAACTATCACCATATGCATTAACTCTAAATCGAACAAAGACTTAAAGGTAAAACACCAAATTATAATATCTTAGAAAG
>NW_007149314.1:1434-8796 GCF_000164805.1 Carlito syrichta | reverse complement strand
CCAAGGAAGAAAAAGAATCGGAGATTCAACAGTCCCCCAGTCCTAAAAATCAACAGGCCATCTGCTGTTGGTCCAACATAATCAGGGTTTAGAAGCTGCAACATAGGTAATAGCAGTCCTCATGTACAGAATCTACACGATCTCTTGCTAAAGAGGAGTAAGAAAACGGTATTACATGGTTCCCCATCACAATATCTTCATGACATCTTGGTAAGTGCTAAACAAGGATCAGGGTTTCCAAACAGGTATCTCGGGAAAGGGAGTCCTCATATACAGTACAATACACGGCCCCGCGATAAGGAAGAATAAGGAATCTGTGATACACTAGTCCCCATTCCGAAAAATTCTCAGGATGTTGTGCTACGGGATAAACAACAATCATGGCTTCGAGCTCGTCTCTTGTTTCGGAGATATTTGGCTTTTGGGTGTTATGAATCAGTGTTTTTAGGACTCCAGCATCATTCTGGTTCTCTTCAGAGCTGTAAACAGGTGTCTGGTAGTAAAAGTTCCTTAGGTTACTCGGGACAACTAACGCCAAATTCCTGGAATAAAAGTATCTTCTTGCCGTATTTTGTTGGAGCTCTGGTCTTAAGATGAACTTGGTAATCTTTAAATATCCGTTTGTACTTTTATTTTTAGAGGTGACGAGGGTTTAGCAGTTGACAAATATTTAGTACGAATTATTAAAATGTAACCAGGAATCATGGAGTCCACGTCCCTAGAAAACATCTGGGCATCTGAATTTGTGTACACAGAGTTTTGGAATCCACATAGACAGGGAATATCAGGGAATCCTGCTGAGAACAGAAAGGGAATCTGGTTCTTGCAGTTCTCAATCGCCTAAATCTCCAAGGTCTCGTGATAAGGTTTAATCAGCAATCTGGGTTTCTATTTCACCACATTTTTAGGGTGTCCTTTGAAAAGGAAACCAGGAATCTTGGGTTCGAATTTGACAAGAACTTTGTGGGAGTCTTTCTCTTTATAGGGAATTAACTGGAATTCTAGGTCACCAGGAAATGTCTCGGCATCTTGCTAAGTATGAAGCAGGAATTTCTGTTATGGGAGTCCTCATATACAGAACACTACAGGACCTATTGCTATGGAAGATTAAGGAATCTTGTTTACACGAGTCCTCCATCCCAAAAAGCTACAGAGCCTCATGCTATGAGATAACCACTAATCAGGTTTTTGGCGTAGAAATCTGGATAATGGGAGCCCTCATATACAGGAAACTGCACTGTTCACTGCTAAGAAATAATAAGAAATCTGGTTTACACATGTCCTCAATCCCCCAAAAAACTTCAGGGTGTCGTGTTAAGGGCTAAACACGAATTTCGGTTTTAGAAGCATAATTTAGTGAAATGAAATACTCATATACAGGCAACTGCACGTACTTTACCTAAGAAAGAATAAGGAATCTGGGTGACATGGGTTCTCAATCCCCAAAAAACTACACAGTGTCTACCAAAAATCTAAACAAGCATCAGGGTTATAAGCATATTTTAAGCACGAATCTGGGAAAATGGAGTCCTTGTATACAGGCAACTACAAGACCTTTTGCTAAGAAAGAATAAGGAACCAGGTTTACACGAGTCCTCAATCCCAAAAAACCACAGGGAATCTTGGAATGGGCTAGAAAGAATCAGAGTTTCAAAACACGATCTATGTTATGAGAATCCTAATATACAGGAAAATACACCACCCCTTGCCAAGGAAGAAAAAGAATCGGGGTTATAGCAGTCCTCAGCACATGTACCTGGGAAAGGGAGTACTCATATACAGGCAACTGCACGGGTGTTGCAAAAATAAGGAATCTGGGTTATACGAGTCCTCAGTTCTGACAATCTACAGGACATCTTGCTGATGACTAAAGAAGAATCAAGGATTCGAGGCTTGGATGTGGGTAATACCAGTCCTCATATGCAGGTAACTACATTGCCTCTTGCTAAGAAAAAAGAAGAAATCTGTTTTACACGGTTCCTCTATCTAAAAATCTACATGGCGTCTTACTAAGGGCTAAACAAGAATCAGGGTTTCAAAACAGGAATCTAGGGAAAGATAGTCCAAACATACAGGACACTACACGACCTACAACTAAGGACAGATAAGAAATCTTTTTGTATGAGTCCTCAATCCAAAAATTCCCAGGGTTTCTACTATGGACCAAACAAGAAACAGGGCTTCGAGCTCCCGAAATTATTCGGAAAAATTTGGCATGCGGATATTAGGAATCGGTCATTTCAGGACTCCAGCAACATTCTGGTCCTCTTGAAACATGTAACGGGTATCGGACACTCCAAGTTCGTTAGGTTCCTCAGAACAACCAATGCCAGATTCCAGGACAAAAAGAATCTTCTTGACATATTTGGATGTAACTCTGGTCTTAAGGTGAAACCTGTAATCTTTCCCCTTCCGTGTCTCTTTTTATTTTGAGAGGGGACAAGGGTTTTGCAGTTGCCAAATGTTTAGTACGTATTTTTAAAGTTAACGTGGAATCGTTGATTCCATGTCCCTAGGAAAATTCTGGGCATCTTTCTTTATGGATTCAGAGTATGGAATCCACATCGACAGGGAAAATCAGGGCATCTTTCAGAGAACGAAAAGAATATCCGGTTCCAGGAGTTCACATTATCCGGAATCTCCAGGTCCTCTTGATAAGGTTTAATCAGCAATCTGGGTTTCTGGGTCCCTACATTTTTCAGATCTATTTGCACCGTGGAGTCGCTGAATCTGTCAGTACAGATCCACGGGTAATTTCTGGTCCTCATGTTAGTTGTAATCAAGGGTCTGGCCCTACAAATCCTTTTGTATCCTAGGAACATCTACGACCATAGTAATGTTTCCCAAAATCAAAAGGCATATTGGCAAAAAATCCCTCGATTCAGGTGATGTCAAGCTACAGAAAATTCTTGTGGGTGGGCAGGTCATAATTGGGATTTTGTGCTTTGAACAATCCAAATTTTGGGGAGGTCTTGTGAAGGGGAACCAGGAATCTTGGATTCCAGTTCACAAAGGACATTATGGGCGTTTTTCTCTTGATATACAAACAACTGGAATTCTCAGTCACCAGGAAATGTCCCGACATCCTGCAGTGTGAAATGGGATGCTGGGTATTAGGAATTGTCATATACAGGAAACTACACGTCATATTTCTAAGGAAGTATAAGGAATCTTGGCTATATGAGTCCTCAAACCCAAAAACTACAGGCTGTCTTCGTCAGAGGTAACCAGGAATCAGGATTTTGAAGTATGGATCTGGGTAATGGGAGTCCTCTCATACAGCTAACTTCACTGCCTATTGCTAAGAAAGAATAAGGAATCTGCATTACTCGTGTCCTCAATCACAAAGGAGCTACAGGTGGTCTTGCTATGGGCTAAAAACGAATCAGGGTGTTTTAAGCATGAATCTGAGGAAATGCAGTCCTTATATACAGGCAACTACATGACCTTGTTCGACGAAAGAATAAGGAATCTGGTTTACACGAGTCCTCAATTCCAAAATCTTCAGGGTAACTTTGAATGGGCTAAAAAAGAATCAGAGTTTCGAAACAGGTTCCATGTAATGAGATTCGTATTATACAGGAAAATACACAGCCTCTTGTCAAGGAAGAAAAAGAATCGGTGTTGTAGCAGTCCTCAGTTCTAAAAAAACACAAGGCATCTGCTTTGTGATAAACAAGAATCAGGGTTTAAAAGCTGCACCATAGGTAATAGCATTCCTCATATACAGAATCTACATGATCTCTTGCTGAGGAGAAATAAGAAACCTGTTTTATAGGGTTCCTCCATCACAATATCTACATGACATCTTGCTAAGGCTAAACAAGAATCAGGGTTTCCAAACAGGGTTCTTGGTAAAGGGAGTCCTCATATACAGGACATTACACTGCCCCTCGCTATGGAAGAATACGGAATCTGTGATACACTCGTCCCCAATCCGAAATATTCTCAGGGTGTTTTGCTACGGGATAACAAGTACCAGGGCTTCGAGCTCTTCTCATGTTTCGGAGATATTTGGCTTGTTGGTATTATGAATCAGTCTTTTCAGGACTCCAGCAATATTCTGTTCCTCTTGAGAGTAGTAAAACGGTATCTGATAGTACAAGTCCCTTAGATTCCTCGAGACAACTAAGGCCAAATTCCTGGAACAAATGTATCTTCTTGCCGTATTTGGATATAATTCATGTCTTAAGATGAACTTGGAAATTCTTAAATTTCCGTTTGTACTTTTATTTGGAAAGGGGTTGAGGAATTTGCAATTGCCAAATATTTAGTATGAATTATTAAAATGTAACCAGGAATCATGGATTCCACGTCCCTAGGAAACATCTGGGCATCTGCATTTTTGTATACAGAGTTTTGGAATCCACATAGACAGGGAAAATAAGGACATCTTGCTGAGAACGGAAAGGGAATCCGTTTCTTGGAGTTCTCAATCGCCTAAATCTACAAGGTCTCTTGATAAGGTTTAATCAGCAATCTGGGCTTCTATGTCGCCATATTGTTAGGGTTTGTTTTGAAAAGGGAACCAGGATTCTTGGCTTCCAATTTCACAAGACCTTTTCAGGAGACTTTCTCTTGATATGCAATCAACTGGAAATCTAGGACACCAGGAAAAGTCTCAAGGTCTTGCTGAGAATGAAGCAGAAATCTCAGTAATGGGTGTCCTCATACACAGAACACTACACGACCTACTGCTATGGAAAAATAAGGAATCTTGTTTACACGAGACCTCCATTACAAACCTACAGAGTGTCTTGCTAAGAGATAACCACCAAGGAGGTTTTCGGAGTACGAATCTGGAAAATGGGAATCCTCATATTCAGGAAACTGCACTCTCTGTTGCTACGGAAGAATAAGGAATCTGGTTTAAATTTGTCCTCAATCCCCAAAAAAACTTCAGGGTGTCTTGCTAAGGGCTAAACACGAATTTGGATTTTTGAAGCATAATCTCGGGAAATGAAATCCTCATATACAGGCTACAGCAAGAACTTTTCCTAAGAATAAGGAATCTGGGGGACTTGTTTTCTCAATCCCCAAAAACCTCCATGGCGTCTTCCTACGGTCTAAACAAGCATCAGGGTTTCGACGCATGTATATGGGAAATACAGTAGTCATAAACTAGCTACTACACGGCTGTTGCTAAAAATAAGGAATCTGGGTTAAATGAGTCCTCAATCCTGAATATCTACAGGGCATCTTGCTGACGGCTAAAGAAGAATCAGGGATTCAAGGCATGAATGTGGGTAATAGCAGTCCTCAAATACAGCAAATGACATGGCCTCTTGCTAAGAAAAAAGAAGAAATCTGTTTTAAACGGTTCCGTTCTCAAAACATCTACATGGCGTCTTACTAAGGGCTAAACAAGAATCAGGGTTTCGAAACAGGAATCTAGGGAAAGAGGGTCCTCACATACAGGACACTACACGGCCTCTAACTAAGGAAGAAGAAAGTATCTTTGTTGTACGAGACCTCAATCCAAAAAATTCCCACGGTGTCTGCTATGGCACAAACAAGAAACAGGGCTTCGAGCTCTCCAAATGTTATGGAGAAATTTGACATGCAGATATTACGAATCAGTCATTTCAGGACTCCAGCAACCTTCTGGTGCTTTTTAAAGTTGTAAACGGTTATCGGACACTCTATGTCTGCTAGGTTGCTCGGACCAACTAAGGTCATATTCCAGGATAAAAAGAATCTTCTTGCCATATTTGTATGTAACTCTGGTCTTAACGTGAACCCTGTAATTCTTCCCATTCCATGTCTCTTTTTTTTTTGTGAGGGGACAAGCGGTTTGCATTTGCCAATATTTGGAAAGTATTTTTGAAGTTGACGTGGAATCAATGAAATTTCTGGGCATCTTTCTTTTTGTATACAGAGTTTGGAATCCACACCGACTAGGAAAATCAGGCCATCTTGCTGAGAACGAAAAGAATATCCGGTTCTAGGAGTTCTCATTATCCGGAATCTCCAGGGTCTCTTGATAAGGTTTAATCAGCAATCTGGGTTTCTGGGACCCTAGGTTTTTCAGAGCTACTTGCTCCATTGATACGCTAAATCTGTCATTGCAGATCCAAAGTAACTTTCTGGTCCTCTTGTTGTTTGTAATCAAGAATCTGGCCCTACAAATACTTTTTTGTCCTAGGAACATCTACGACAATAATCATGTTCCCCAGAATCAAAAGGGATATTGGTACAAAGTCTCTCAATTCAGGTGACCTGAAACTACAGAAAATACTTGTGTTTGGGCCGGTTGGAATTGGGATGTTTGGTTTTGAACATTCCACATTTTGGGGAGGTCTGGTGAAGGGGAATCAGGAATCTTGGATTCCAGTTCCCAGAAATCATTATGGGAATCTTTCTCTTGATATCCAACCAACTGAAATTCTCGGTCACCAGGAACTGTCTCAGCATCCTGCAGATTGAAGCGGGAAGCTGGGTAATGGGAGTCGTCATATTTAGGAAACTACTTGTCATATTGATAAGGAAGTATAAGGAATCTTGGTTTCATGAGTCCTCATTCCCAAAAACTACTGGCCGTCTTCCTCAGAGGTAACCACGAATCAGGTTTTAGAATTTGAAATCTGGATAACGGGAGTCCTCATACAGGAATCTTCACTGCCTATAGCTAAGTAAGATAAGGCATCTGTGTAACTCTTGTCCTCAATCCCCAAAGAGCTTCAGGTCGTCTTGCTATGGGCTAAACACGAATCAGGGTGTTTTAAGCATGAATCTGGGGAAATGGATTCCTTGTATACAGGCAACTACATGACCTTTTGCTAAGAAAGAATAAGGAATCTGAGTTACACGAGTCCTCAATCCCAAAAATCTACAAGGAATCTTGAAAAGGGCTAAAAAAGAATCAGAGTTTCAAAGCAGGATCTATGTAATGAGAGTCCTTATATACAGGGAAATACACGGCCCATTGCCAAAGAAGAAAAAGAATCAGGGTTTTAGCAGTCCCAGTCCTAATAATCAACAGGCCATCTGCTGTGGGCTAAACATAATCAGGGTTTAGAAGCTGCAACATAGGTAATAGCAGTCCTCATGTACAGAATCTACACGATCTCTTGCTAAAGAGGAATAAGAAACCTGTATTGCACGGTTCCTCCATCACAATATCTACATGACATCTTGGTAAGGGCTAAACAAGAATCAGTGTTTCCAAACAGGTATCTTGGGAAAGTGAGTCCTCATATACAGGACACTACACGGCCCATCGATAAGGAAGAATAAGGAATCTGTGATACACTAGTCCCCAATCCTAAAAGTTCTCAGGGTGTCTTGCTACGGGATAAACAAGAATCAGGGCTTCGCTCTCGTCTCATGTTTCGGAGATATTTGGGCTTGTGGGTATTATGA
>NW_007149314.1:0-1039 GCF_000164805.1 Carlito syrichta | reverse complement strand
TGGAATTCTAGGTCACCAGGAAATTCGGGGTCTTGCTGAGAATGAAGCAGGAATTTCAGTAATGGGAGTCCTTATATACAGAACACTACACGACTTATTGCTGTGGAATAATAAGGAATCTTGGTTAAAATATTCCTCCATTATAAACCTACAGAGTGTCCTTCTAAGACATAACCACCAAGCAGGTTTTGGGAGTAGGAATCTGGATAATGGAAGTCCCATATCCAGGAAAATGCCCTGTCTATTGCTACAGAATAATAAGGAATCTGGTTTAAACGTGTCCTCAATCCCAAAAATAATCTCAGGGTGTCTTGCTAAGGGCTAAACACGGATTTAGGTATTGGAAGCATAATCTAGGGAAATGAAATCCTTATATACAGGCACAGCACGGACTTTTCCTAAGAAAGAATAAGGAATCTGGGTGACATGTTTTCTCTATCCCCAAAAAACTCCACGGTGTCTTCCTAAGGTCTAAACAAGCATCAGGCTTTTGACGAATGTATGTGGGAAAGTACTCATATACTAGCTACTACACGGCTGTTGCTAAAACTAAGGAATCTGGCTTATATGAGTCCTCAATCCTGAATATGTACAGCGAATCTTGCTGACGGCTATAGAAGAATCAGGTATTCGAGGCATGAATGTGGGTAATAGGAGTCCTCATATACACGAAACTACATGGCCTCTTGCTAAGAAAAAACAAGAAATCTGTTTTACACGGTTACTCTATCAAAAATATTCATGGTGTCTTACTAAGGGCTAAACAAGAATCAGGGTTTTGTAACAGGAATCTTGGGAAAAAGAGTCCTCACATACAGGACACTACACGGCCTCTAACTAAGGAAGAATAAAGAATCTTTGTTATACGAGTCCTCAATCAAAATAATTCCCACGGTGTCTGCTCTGGCACAAAAAAGAAACAGGACTTCGAGCTCTACAAATGTTGTGGAACAATTTAGCATGAGGATATTACAAATTGGTCGTTTCAGGACTCCAGCAACCTTCCGGTCCTTTTTAAAGTTGTAAATGGTTATAGGGG
>NW_007149313.1:0-1193 GCF_000164805.1 Carlito syrichta | reverse complement strand
TCTAGCTAGGTATGTATCTAGTTAAGTCTGCTTGCTAGCAAGCTGGCTATTTGTTTAGTCACGTAGTTAAGTTAACTGGCTGGGCTGCTGGGTAGCTAGGTAGCTTGGAAATTAAGTTAGCTGCCTAGCCAGCTGGCAAGATAGTAAAATCAGCTAGTATAATCAGCTGCCTAACCAGCTGTCTAGCTAGATAACTCAGCTGATGAAGTCAGTTGTCTAGCCAGCTGGCTTGCTAGTTAAAAAGCTGGTTATGTCAGATGGTTAGCCAACTGGCTCACTAGTTATTTCGACTAACTATGTCAGCTGTCTAGCGAAGTAGTTAGGCAATTAATTCAGATGGCTAGCCAGCTTGCTAGCTAGTTAAGTCAGTTAGTTAAGACAGCTGGCTTGCCATCTTGCAATCTAGGTAGCTAGCTAGTTTTGTCACTTGTCTAGCCAGTTGGTTAGCTAGTTAAGTCACTAGTTAAGTCAGCTGAGAAGGCAGCTGCGTAGCTACATATCTTGCTAGTTAATTCAGTTGGCTAGACAGCTGGCTAGTGAGTAAGTCACCTGGTTAATTCAACTGGATAGTCAGGTGGCAAGCTATGTAGCAAGCTAGTTAATATGACTGGCTAGAAAGCAGGCCGGCTAATTAAGAGAGCTAGTTAAGACAGCTAGTTAATTCAGCTGGCTAGCAAACTGGCTGACTAGGTAGTGACCTAGTTAAGTCACTTGGCTAACCAGCTGGCTAGCTAGTTATGTCAGCTATTTAAATCAGCTGGCTATCCATGTGGCTAGAGAGGTAAAGAGCTAGTTAAGTCAGCTGGCTAGCCACCTGGATATCTAGTTAAGTCAGCTAATATAGTCACCTGGCTGGCCAGCTACCTAGCTAATTAATCAACTAGTTTAGTAAGCTGGCTAACCAGCTGGCAAGCTATTTATGACACCTTAATTAGTCAGTTGGCCAGACAGCTGGCTAGCTAGTTAAAAAGCTAGTAAACTCAGATAGCTAGACAGCTGACTAGCTTGTTATTTAAGCTAGTAAAGTCAGCTTGTTATCTAGCTAGATAGCTTGTTAAGTCAGCTAGTTATATCAGCTAGCTAGCTAATTAAGTCAGCTAGTTAAGCCACCTAGCTAGGTATTAGCTAGCTAGGTAGCTAGCTAGTATTTCTGCTAGTAAAGTAAGCTAGCTAGCTGGGTAGCTAGCTAGTTA
>NW_007149312.1:0-721 GCF_000164805.1 Carlito syrichta | reverse complement strand
GTAAAGAAGTTGTAAACTTTGAAAAAGGTCGATAAAGAGTTATCCTTCCTGTGGCTGCAAATAATTTGTAAAGATGTGATTGTGGATGTTTTCCAAAAGGTGAAGCATAATAAAAGACAGGAGCTACCCATCCAAAAGGAGACCAATTATCCAAAGGAGTTGGTGGAGGAATTATTGGACGGGATTTATCCCAAGTGTATTGATCATCATTATTATCAAAAAATTGTCTGAAATCACCATTAGGTCGAGTAACTGTCCAATCAAAAATTTTATCAGAAAAATATTCAAGCACTGGTGAACCAGGCACAAACAATCTGTAAA
The DNA here is from genome assembly GCF_000164805.1 of Carlito syrichta. Classification (NCBI taxonomy): domain Eukaryota; kingdom Metazoa; phylum Chordata; class Mammalia; order Primates; family Tarsiidae; genus Carlito; species Carlito syrichta. The sequence continues at coordinate 400 of NW_007149312.1, read as the reverse complement.
ACACAGGTTGTTTAGAATTACATATTCTCCATTTTGGAAAGCCTTGTTTAATACTCACTGTATCCCAATAGTGTATAACATGCGAAATGTCTAAGCATAAAAATTTATTGGTGGTGACAGCATCTCTATGATAAATGTACCTGTTTTTAGGATAATTAACATCCACGGAATGAACAAATTGTAATGCCCAAATACCACTACGACTGTTAGGCATGAATGCTGGAGGAGAATCTGTTATAAGTGTTCTGTATTTAAGCCACAAGCAACCTGGATAAATATAATTATATGAAAAGCAAATAGGGGGTGCCCCAGCTATACCCGAATAATTAAATTCTGATTTTGAAGTAACAGTTTAAAGGAAGAGCTTTCTCCACCCATCAAATGACTATTATTTGTGAAG
>NW_007149311.1:0-736 GCF_000164805.1 Carlito syrichta | reverse complement strand
TGCAAACATAACTCTTTAGGATCTGATTTATACAATATGAGCAGATCAGTGTACGTAAAAGGACTGAGTTCCTTTCTCGTGAGCCAAAGTCCTGTATGTGGTGAGAGATATTACCATTATTTAAAGAGGTCCGAGAGAGAGTTATCCATGACTTGGTGGCCTCTGATGCTCTTAGCAGGTGGAGGGTGCCCCAGGGAGATGGTTTTTGACCTTATATCACAGGCACAGTTTATTTTACCAAGAGTCTCCAAATACAAGTATTTTGTCAATAATTCTGGCTACTCTAAAGTGACAAGAAAGAACCTAGCTGAGTGGTTCACTGGTGTTTTTGCTGAAAGATAGAATTGAGGACTTTCTACAACTACACAGTGCTGTACTCCCCATGTTTAGCAATGGGGGTTCAGGTGCTCTGTGTGAATGGGGGAGCATTCCTGGATACAGGGGGAGACTGAACTGACAGTCTTGGAATGAGAGAAGGTATCTACAATACTGGAATCAAAGGTTGGCTTGGATAACGATGGTGCAGAGTTACTGCTCACTAAAGCAGAGGGCACCAGAGGAGCAATGATAAGAAGTCTTGTCAAAACAGGGTACTAGGGAGACAGGTTCCCTGCTGTTGCCCATCAGGTGTTCTTAGTTTGGACTAATGGGCAGTTTTCCAATAAAATAGATGGTTCAGAGTTGAGTGGGAATGCAGAAAATAAATATAGGTGGGCAGATGCAAACTGATGACCTT
>NW_007149310.1:0-1385 GCF_000164805.1 Carlito syrichta | reverse complement strand
CCTATCACAGAGGAGGGTAAACCAGTAAGGGATCCATTACAGAGGAGGAACAATCACTGAATAACCTCCCAGAAGAAAGCTAGTCACTGCATCACTCAATAGAAGGAGAGTAAGTCACTGGGACACTGAGTGCATAGAAGGTTTAGTTACTGAGGCACCCATCATAGAGGAGGGCCAGTCACTGGGGCTCCCATCATAGGAGTGTTAGTCACTAGGATATGCAACACAAAAGATAGTCAATTACTGAAGGATCCATGGCAGATGTTGGCAAGTCACCAGAGCACACAATATTGAGGAGGGCCAGTAACTGGGCTACCAATCACAGAGGAGTTCCAGTCACGGGGGCACCCACCACAAAGGAGTACCAGTCATAAAGTACCAGATCTGAAGCATCCATTACAAAGGAGTGCCAGTGGCTGGGGTACACATCACAGAAGACGGTTAGTCACTGGGGCACCCAGCATAAAGGAAAGCCAGTCACTGGGAAAAACATATCAGAGTAGGGCCAATCACTGGGTCACCCATCACAGAGGAGTTTCATTTACTAGTATCCCATCACAAAGGAGAGCCAATCTCTTAGTTACCCATCCCAGAGAAGGTCCAGTTAGTGAGACTCCCTTACCAGAGGCTGGTCTGTAATTGGGACACCCATCACAGAGTAGAGCCAGTCACTGCAGAACCCATCAGGATGCTGGCAAGTCATTAGGGCACCAATCACACAGGAGGTTCAGTCACTGAAACACACATCCCAGAGGAGGGCAACCACTGAGGAATTCATCACAGATGAATGCCTGTCATGTAGCCCCAATTATAGATGAGGATCAGTAACTGGGACACCCATCACAGAAGAAGGTTATTCACTGGAGAAAACCTTACAGCGGTGTGCGAGTCACTGAAGTAACCATCACAGGATCAGTCACTGGGATACTATCACAGAGGAAAGCCAATTACTGAGGCAACCATCACAGAGGAGGACCCATCACTGATTCAACCATCCCAGAGGAGGGCGAATCACAGAGACACCAATCAGAGCTGTGTGTCTGTTTGTGAGGCACGCATGCCAGAAGTGGAGCAGTCACCTTTTAGGAGGTGGGCCAACTAATGGGGTACCAATCACAGAGTAGGGCCAGTCACGGGGGAATCCATCACAAATGAGACCCAGTTCCTGGTTCCCCATTACTTAGGAACCCCAGTCACAGGGTCACTCATCAAAATGAAAGACCAGTCATGGGGGCTCCCAATAGTAAGACGGCCAGTCACTGGGGCATCCATCCCTGAAGAAGCCCAGTCACTGTTGCACACATCATAGAGGAGGACTAGTCATAAGACAACCAACACAGAGGAGAGTCACCTAGCCACCAATCATTGATGAGGACTGGTCACTG
>NW_007149309.1:0-3757 GCF_000164805.1 Carlito syrichta | reverse complement strand
ACCAGAAACTAATTCCTCTTCAGAGCCCTAAATACCCATGTCTTAAGAAGTAAGTTCGACAAGTGGGATCTCATCAAATTAACATACTTCTTCAAAACAAAACAAACCATCAGAAGAACAGGTATATAGCCAACAGAATGGGAAAAACAATTCTCCACCTATTTACCTGTAAAAAGACTTAACATCTAGGATCTACAAGAAACTCAAACACTCAGAAAAATCAGACAAACATTCCCTTTGAAAAGTGTACAAAATATGTTATTGGACACTTTTCATAAGAAGAGATACGGGCAGCCAGCAGACACATGAAAATTGCTCAGCCTCACTCATCATCAAAGAAATGCAAATGATACCAATTTGAAATACTACATACCCCCTATAAGACAGGCCATCATTAATAAAACAAACAATAACAGAGGCTGGTAAGGATTTGGGAAAAAATAAATGCTTCTAAACTGCATGTGGACTGAAAAGTAGAGCAACATCTTTGGAAAACTGTGTGGCAGTTTCTAAGAGGACAAGATATTGACCTACCATGTAACTCAGTAATTCCTCTGTAGAGAATATATCAGGAGGAACTCAAATCATTTTACCAAAAAGACACCTGCACAAGTATGATTTTTTCGGCTCTAATCACATTTGCAAAAAACATGGTACCAACCATTTTGCTCATCAAAGCTAGAATGGATAAAATAAATGTGGTATATACACACTGACAGATTATGCCACCATAAAAAAGGACAGATAGAGGGATTTTGCAGAACGTTTGATGAATATGAGGTAGGTCATTTTCAGTGATTTATCACAGAAACAAAGAAAAGAGTTCCATATGTCCATACTCATGAGCTGAACTTGATCACTTTGAGTGCAGTAAGAAAATGATTGTTAGTCGTGGAAAACTGTTTATGGGGAGCGTTGGGAGCTGGGAATGGAGGCCCACTGAGCATTAGGGATCAGGAAGGCCTGTTGACCCCGAGACCACTAGGATGTGTTCGGAAACTAATTGCCCATTTCCTTCCTCTTCCTACTCAGCACTAACAGATTAAGCTCCTGTGAGCTCAAAACATAAAAACTCTGAGACCCGGATGAGCACAAGCTAACTTTAGAAGCTCATTGCTCCCAATCCTCCATAAACTGCAGTTTTGGCTTTCACACAACTTATAATTCAAAGTCGTGTCACATCTAAGAGTCTTAGTATTGGTCACAGGCTTTTGGGTCATGATCTTAGGAATTATTGAAGGTATAAATTGTAGAATATAGTTTTAGAAGACAGCCCTATTGTTCAAAGACTGCGGCTGGATTACTTGCAGGTAGCCCACTGTGAACTTTGGACTGGGCCACATTCCAAACATTCTGGGATGGGTCACATTCATTTGTATAGTAAATACTTAAGCTTCTATAGAATTATTTAACTTGCTATAAATCAATCAGCTTAGGATGAAGCAGGTTTATAGAATATGTCAATCACAGATTAGTTATCCTTTGTTATGGAATTTTAAGATTATCGTATGAAAAGGTTTTAAAGGCAATCATTGATTAAGTTATCATGGATTAAGGTTCTGGTGGGTGGGGAACGCCCCTTCCACATCTGGCTTTGTGTATAAAAGACCCATTGAAATTCCCAATAACACACATCCCTTCTGCACTAGACTGGAATCCAGTCTCTTTCTGTCTCTTCTTCCCCCCAATCGCCGATGCCGTCTCCACCTTTGGGGTACCCTGATCCTGGCTGGAGCCGGTCTCTGGCAGGGGAGGAGTGAGAATGGCAGTGGAGGGATAATTTTAAGGATGGGGCATACGTCATCAACCAGGGACCCTGCATAATTAATGATTGGGTATCTAACTCTGAATTGTACCCCACATTTTAAAAAAATTAAAATGAATAAATAAATGAATATATAAATGAAAGCTGTAAAACATGCATCTGACTTTATTTGTTCATTCTATTTTTAATTTTTTTTACTTTAAAAATGGTTACAATTCAGGGTTGAGCCTAGAAATGTTCTTTATGCAGGGATTGAATTTTTAAGAAGTGTATAATTCTCCAATGATAACTCCTTTTCTTTGAATACGTTAGAATACATGGTATAATTCTGCCTTCAAAATTGAGAACTACAGTGTTTCTCACATAAATTATGAATGTTTTATTCTGCCTAAATTGAAACTTGTTGAGATTCGAGATCTATGTCTTACTTAGATAACTGAACCTTGAGACTCACTGTACCTAATTGCAATTCAGAAGGCTGAATGAATAATAAATCTTAAAAAATTTAGAAAATGAAACAGTATAATAATTAATACAGCTTCTTCCATTATTAAAATTTGCGCACATTTTCTTGGTGCACTCTGTATTTTCTGCTTGTTAATTTTGATTAAATGTTACAGATGTGCAATCCTTATAGAAAAGTTTCCCTTATATATTTGTAGGAAATATAAAATCACACTCCCTTCATATTTTAACCCAATTTGTATTTTTAAAGGAGTATTTTCATTGATACCTAGTATATTCTCTACCTAAGACATAATGCTTTACTATGCAACAAATTATCTGATAAATATGATACTATTAATCAACAAGCATTTAAAATCAGGCACACAGAAAAAAGAGAATTTTGGGCCCAATATACATAAACAAAAAATATATTATGGATATTTACAAAGTAGTAAGTATTTGGGCTCCTCATTTGTATAAAAATTTAGATAATTGAAAATTCTGGAAAATTGATAATGATCTTAGGTAAAGTGATGTTCAAGTCATGTCACAAAAACGGCTCAAAGGCGGGTACATACCACTAAAAACATCCAAACGTTTCTAAACTAAAGAAAGTGCTGCAATAGTATTTGGTTGTGCTATAACCAAGCTCCAAAAGGATTCGGTGACCATAATAATAAAAGACTAACTTGAGAGCACACCCTAAGGTCTCCTCCCAATGTGGGAGTTTCTCTGTCCTCTCCCATAAATACTGCTTTACAAAAAAAAAAAAAAGATTACTTCGTTTAGTGGATTCTTGAGTGTTCACTTATCTCTGGAAAATTTTTAGGATAGGTGTGAACACATGGTTTTCTTCACTTCTTGGGAATGAAATTCACCATGTCTACCGCATTTGGCAGAGCACTACACAAGCCCTTGAAGTCTAAAGATTTCTCAGTAGTCAAGGTCCCTCCCAGTGCGATATCAAAGTTCTGAGGCTGAAGTCATAAATGACAATTTGACATGCTTGTTTCCCTGACTTTGCTTACCTCTTTAATGTAAAAATTATCCTTGGAGGCAATCTACAGATTCAAGGAAATGACCATTAAGTATACATCATTGTACCCAAACCTGGAAATTACAATAAAGTGTTCATACGAGCCGGGCTCGGTGGCTCAGACTGTAATATCGTGACATTGGGAGACTGCAGTGAGTGAATTGCCTGAGCTCGGGGGTCCGAGACCCGCCTGGGCAGCGAGACCTCATCTCTACAATAAATCAAGCAATCAGCCGGGCAAGGTAGCGCATGCCTGTAAATCAGGCTACTTGGAGGCTGAGTCCAAAGGATCACCCAAGCCAAGCAGGTCGAGACTGCGGTGCCCAGGAGCAGCCACTGCACCCAAGTATGGGTGACAGAGTGAGACTCCAACTCAAAAAAAAAAAAAAGACGCATATGAAACCAAAAACAATCAAGAATAGCCAACATAATCTTATCAAAAGTAACACAGCAGGAGCAATCGCTGTTCCAGACTTCAAACTTTACTATATGTTTGCAGTAATCAACAC
>NW_007149308.1:0-649 GCF_000164805.1 Carlito syrichta | reverse complement strand
GGTGGCTCAGCCTGTAATCCCACGCCTTTGGGAGGCTGAGGTGAGGGGATGGCCTGAGCCTGCGGCTTCGAGACCCGCCTGGGCAGCGAGACCTCATCTCTACAATAAATCAAAAAAACAGCCGGGCATGGTTGCGCGTGCCTGTAATTCTGACGACTTGGAAGGCTGAGGCGGAAGGATTGCTGGGGCCCAGCAGATCGAGGCTGCGGTGGCTGGGAGCGGCCACTGTACTCCAGTATGGGTGACAGAGTGAGACTCCAACTCAATAATAATAATAATAATTATTATTATTATTATTGCTCCAAAAGAAAAATTTCTTAATTGCTTTGAGAAAAAAATACAAACTATTTTGTGACTTGATTATTTGAATTTTATTCACCATGTTATTTTTTTGAATAATTTCCAAATTATAAGGGAATGCTTTTATCTGAAAAAAGAGTTTCCACATAGATATACATATGAGAGATTGACCAAATCTAATTATAAGAGTAATTATGCTATAATTTCTGTATTATGAATTTTAGTATTTGATCTTTAATTCATATTAATGTTCCATAGTTTGTTGTGGAATGTTTTAATGCTTAGGCTACACCCTATTTTTTGCTTGGTGGGAAAGCATGCAGTGTTTACCTTCGCTGCTCTTTGGGTG
>NW_007149307.1:0-394 GCF_000164805.1 Carlito syrichta | reverse complement strand
GAGATAGTTATCACAATGGAGTACTTTTTACAGGGGCAATTATAATGGAGAAAGCCTACTTATCACAACACTAATCTCAGAGAAGTTAGTCACTAGGGCACCCATTATTAACGAGGGCCACTCAATGTAGTGCAAATAACCAAAGAGGCCCAGATACTGTGGCACTCAAGTTGGAGGATGGTTAGTCACTGAGGACCTCACTATGTATGTGACCCAATCACAAGGGCAGCAATCATAGAGGAAAGCTACTCACTGAGGTACTCTTCACAGAGGAGGATTAGTAACAAGGGCACAAATCACAGAGGAGGACCAATCACTGAGACAATCATCACAGAAGAGGGCCAGTCACTGGGACAGTCATCATAGAGGGTGGGTAGGCAATGGGGCACCCATA
>NW_007149306.1:0-809 GCF_000164805.1 Carlito syrichta | reverse complement strand
CTATAGACGTTAATGACTTTTGATTAGCAAACAATGAGAAGTTATTAAATATGGAGCTAGTCAATTCATAGGACCGGAACTGCTTTTTAGCAACTTATGTCCTGTATGTCTTAATGTAATTTAGTGAGGTTTTTATTTAAGTCCGAATGATTTTAAATTTTAAGGATATGATTTTTATCTTGTCCCAAGTATGGACAGACTTATTTACCTCCAAAGGAATGAGGCAAATCCACTGAAACTCAGAGCGACATCAGAGAACCAGTTTTATTTTTAATGTCGCAAGCTCTTGTTTTACTGCTAACACTGCCTTTGTTTTTTAAAGCATTAACTTTTATTTTTTAACTTTTAATCTACAATTTTTTGAGTAGCCAATGTGATAGAAATATCCTTAGATAACTGATTAGCAAAGGTAGCTGTATGAACTTCCTTAGATAGAGCTACAGCTGAAACAGTTACTGAAGTAGTAATTGCTATTAATGCTATAATTTTTAAAATTAAGTAGCTAAAAAAATTTTTCTGTTTTTCTAACATAGCAGTAACCTTATATAATGTTTGTAAACCATTTCAGCATATTAACGGGATGACAAAGATATGGGGACCATTAAATAGGGGAGTTGCTTGAGAATGACAAATTTCTTACAAAAGGCCTTGGTTAAACAATTAGTAAAATGCATTCAGTACAAGATATCTTATAAATATTAGCATGATAAATAATTTTAACAGTTTGATATTCACTCTAAATAAGAAATATATATGAGATTGCAAGTATGCTGTAATATGAATATAACTGAGTTTGTCTAACGGATTTA
>NW_007149305.1:0-3473 GCF_000164805.1 Carlito syrichta | reverse complement strand
ATTTCTGACAAGGCCTCACATCCAGGATCTAAAAGAACCTTAAATGTGCTGAAAGGAAAAAAAAAAGCCCCATTAAAAAGTGGGCAATAGGCATGAATAGACACTTCTCAAAAGAAGACATGCAAGTAGCCAACTGACACTTGAAAAAATACTCAGCCTCACTAATCATCAGTGAAATGCAAATCAAAACCACATTGGAATACCATCTAACTCTATGGCCATCATTAATAACACAAAAAAATAGATACTAGTAAGGATGTGGAGAAAAGGAAACATTTCTACACTGTTGGCAGGAATGCAAACTAGTTCAGTCTCTATGGAAAACAGTGTGGGTATTTCTAAAAGAATTAGAAATTGACCTTCCATACGATAATGCATCCCTCTTCTGGGAATTTACCTGTAGGAACTTTAATCACTCTACAAAAAAGATACCTGCACATGCATTTTTATTGCAGCACTATCCACAATAGCAAAAACATGGAACCAAATGTGCTGCCTGGATTTTTCAAAACTGGACTGGATTTTTAAAAATGTGGTAAATATACATGATAGAATATTATGCAGCTATTAAGAAAAACAAAATTATGGACTTCACAGCAATTTGGATGGATTTAGAGTCTATCGTACTGAGTGATCTATAACAGAAACAAAGAACTGAGTACCACATGTTCACACTCATGAGCACACTAAACATTTATCATCATACAATAAGAAAGGAATTGGTCCTGTCTCAGGAGTTTATAAATATGTGTGGTGGAGGTAGACATGTCTTGAATTCTAATAGAAAGTGAGTCTGGGGAGCTGATGGGATCGTCTAAGTCAGCCCTTGAGTTCAGCTTTGCTAGGGTGCATACACATTGTCACAGTATATGTACCTGTGTCCGGTCCTTCTTGTAACAGAGCTCTGATTCCAGAAAGTCATTCTCCTCCACCACCACCACTGGCACATGCTGGTCCAGGGTGGAAGACTGGACTGACAGCACTCATCAGAAAATATTGTAAAGTCATTCATCATTTTTTAATGGAAAATTTGTTACCTGCACTTTCTTCTTTTTATTCTCTGGCCTGGTTCATTACAGTAGTCAGGACATTTGGATTACCAAGTATTAGCAGCAATTTGTCCTTTCAGGTATTGTCATTAATCTCTAGTTTTAATACAATGAATATTAAAATTATTGTGCACCAAATTATATGAAATCCTGCAAATAACAATAAATCAGTATTCCTAAACTGAAAAAAAGAGAAAGGGATTAGTAGTACCAGGACACTGCCAGGGAAGGGGGGGGCACATAACATTAATAAAGTTACCTGATCACAAACCAGAGGAAGTGGAGACCGAAGGGAGGACCAAACTTTACCTTGGATGATGAACACTTGTATACCTAATTCTGAATTGTACCCCACATATTTAAAATTAAAAAATTAAAAAGAAGGTCCAATCCTTCAGGAGTGTACTCAGATGGACAGAGATAGAAATTGAGAGATAGAGATAGAGCTAGATAGAGATAGAAACAGAGACATAGAGAGAAATAGAGATAGAGACAGAGAAAGAGTGTGTGTGTGTGTTAGAGAGATCATGAATGAATACTGCTGCTGTTCCCATGTTAGTGCAAATTCTTACTAACCTATCTTCCTAACAAATTTTGAAAATGCATTTTCCAGTCCAACACTTCATGTCATTTACCTTAGCTAGTGTTACTAGGTGATCTAGAAAGGAGAAAACATCTGTCACAGAGTTACAGTGGGGCTACATGTGACGAAGTTTTCAGTAGTCCAGTGTCATCTGCTATTATCCATGTAGGTTTTGGAGATGTCACACTAGTGAAATAAATGGAGATGTGAGAGGACCATCACTCTTGTATCACACGTTTGAGGTAGTGCTAATCTTTACCATATATATACAGAAGTTGATTTGCTTTGGAATGTTATGTGGTTTACATTTATCATATTGCCATCGGTGAGTATTGATATAGATGCTCATTTTCATTTGCTTTTTTCCACTAATTAATAGTTCTTACCTCTTAAGTCAAGGAACTTCCTCCCAAGGTCTCGGTATATACATCCTGATTGTACCTGAGCACGTGAGTATAAAACCATAAGCCAGAAAGGTCCATGACCTTAGGGTGACAGAGATGTCAATAATGAGTTAATTAGTTTGCTCACCCCTCTCCCTTAAGCCATTATTCCAAAGGGAGCCATAGAGGTGTTTCTGGTCTCTGGGTATCATCATAACTAGGGATTCATGTCTAAAGATCTCAAAAGATTAGAGTTTTCATCTTTGTTCGGGACAAATTATCTAAGAAAATGGCTGTAGGTTCCATGAAGGGTGAATTGAAAAACCCCAACAGGATACACTAGACTTGGTGTCTCTGAGACTTTTCTCATAGGGCCCAAGTCCCTTTACCCAAACAAAACTAAAACAGTGTAATTACTACTTAGATCTCAGCTGTGCAAATAATTGTGACTTTCTTTTTTTATTTTAAATATATATTTTTTATTTTAAAGTTGTGGGGTACAGTTAAAGGTTAGGTATACAAATATTCATTGTTCAGGTACCCTTGTTGATGAGGTGTACCTTCCTTTCCCCAGACAGATATTGACTACCGTTAATCCCACCTCTCTTTCCCTCCCTGCACCCACCCCATAGTTTCTCGCCACTGTCAATCCTTTTCTTATAGTATTACGGTAGTTCAAGGTCCACTTAAGAGTGAGAACATGTGATGCTCAGATCTTTGCTTCTGTGAGAGATCACTCAGTGTGACTTTCTATTGGGGCAGCTGACATCAGCCTTCTGCTCCTCTTGATTGTGTCTATTAATGTTTATTAAATGGCACACTAGTTGGGTGTCCATATCTCCTGTCCCTTTCAGAAACATGCCCTAGGAGATAACTCCTAGATACTGCAGGTCAGTCCTCCCTTGATGGACTCTCATACTGCTGCCTCTTCAGTATGTCCACCCTATTTTTCATGGTATGTCACCAGTGCCTGCCATTCCCAGAATCTGTTATCTGTTAGTACTAAGGAGTCAAGCTTTGTTACAGTGCCCCATCCTTTCAACTTTGAACTAGGAAGAATGGCCACCACTTGCATCTCGGTGATGCTGGTTTCCCTTTGATCAGTACTATTGTCACCAGCCCTTCTACAAGTCAATTCAGCTTGTGTTTATTTTTTTTCTCTAGGAAACCCATTTCAGGATACCCAGCTATGAACTTTACCCCAATATCATACAGGATTGCTACTCAATTTTGATGTTACACACACAGATTTAGTCCAACAACACTTGTTCTGGGCAAATTTCTCCACAAGGCTAACCTCACCTCAAATGCTAGTTTCAAGTTTAGGGTTTCAGACCAGTCACACTTCTGTCATCCCTGCTACAATCTCAGGGGTTCCTATCACTCTCTCAGGGTGTGTATTTTTCTAGTTTGACTCCCAGACTCAAAAATCATTCTACTTATGATGACAGTGTTATA
>NW_007149304.1:0-3278 GCF_000164805.1 Carlito syrichta | reverse complement strand
CACACTCATGAGCACACTGAACATTTATCATCATACAATTAGAAAGGAATTGATCCTGCCTCAGGAGTTTTATAAATATGTGTGGTGGAGGTAGACATGTCTTGAATTCTAATAGAAAGTGAGTCTGGGGAGCTGATGGGATCGTCTAAGTCAGCCCTTGAGTTCAGCTTTGCTAGGGTGCATACACATTGTCACAGTATATGTACCTGTGTCCGGTCCTTCTTGTAACAGAGCTCTGATTCCAGAAAGTCATTCTCCTCCACCACCACCACTGGCACATGCTGGTCCAGGGTGGAAGACTGGACTGACAGCACTCATCAGAAAATATTGTAAAGTCATTCATCATTTTTTAATGGAAAATTTGTTACCTGCACTTTCTTCTTTTTATTCTCTGGCCTGGTTCATTACAGTAGTCAGGACATTTGGATTACCAAGTATTAGCAGCAATTTGTCCTTTCAGGTATTGTCATTAATCTCTAGTTTTAATACAATGAATATTAAAATTATTGTGCACCAAATTATATGAAATCCTGCAAATAACAATAAATCAGTATTCCTAAACTGAAAAAAAGAGAAAGGGATTAGTAGTACCAGGACACTGCCAGGGAAGGGGGGGGCACATAACATTAATAAAGTTACCTGATCACAAACCAGAGGAAGTGGAGACCGAAGGGAGGACCAAACTTTACCTGTATGATGAACACTTGTATACCTAATTCTGAATTGTACCCCACATATTTAAAATTAAAAAATTAAAAAGAAGGTCCAATCCTTCAGGAGTGTACTCAGATGGACAGAGATAGAAATTGAGAGATAGAGATAGAGCTAGATAGAGATAGAAACAGAGACATAGAGAGAAATAGAGATAGAGACAGAGAAAGAGTGTGTGTGTGTGTTAGAGAGATCATGAATGAATACTGCTGCTGTTCCCATGTTAGTGCAAATTCTTACTAACCTATCTTCCTAACAAATTTTGAAAATGCATTTTCCAGTCCAACACTTCATGTCATTTACCTTAGCTAGTGTTACTAGGTAGATCTAGAAAGGAGAAAACATCTGTCACAGAGTTATAGTGGGGTTACATGTGACGAAGTTTTCAGTAGTCCAGTGTCATCTGCTATTATCCATGTAGGTTTTGGAGATGTCACACTAGTGAAATAAATGGAGATGTGAGAGGACCATCACTCTTGTATCACACGTTTGAGGTAGTGCTAATCTTTACCATATATATACAGAAGTTGATTTGCTTTGGAATGTTATGTGGTTTACATTTATCATATTGCCATTGGTGAGTATTGATATAGATGTTCATTTTCATTTGCTTTTTTCCACTAATTAATAGTTCTTACCTCTTAAGTCAAGGAACTTCCTCCCAAGGTCTCGGTATATACATCCTGATTGTACCTGAGCACGTGAGTATAAAACCATAAGCCAGAAAGGTCCATGACCTTAGGGTGACAGAGATGTCAATAATGAGTTAATTAGTTTGCTCACCCCTCTCCCTTAAGCCATTATTCCAAAGGGAGCCATAGAGGTGTTTCTGGTCTCTGGGTATCATCATAACTAGGGATTCATGTCTAAAGATCTCAAAAGATTAGAGTTTTCATCTTTGTTCGGGACAAATTATCTAAGAAAATGGCTGTAGGTTCCATGAAGGGTGAATTGAAAAACCCCAACAGGATACACTAGACTTGGTGTCTCTGAGACTTTTCTCATAGGGCCCAAGTCCCTTTACCCAAACAAAACTAAAACAGTGTAATTACTACTTAGATCTCAGCTGTGCAAATAATTGTGACTTTCTTTTTTTATTTTAAATATATATTTTTTATTTTAAAGTTGTGGGGTACAGTTAAAGGTTAGGTATACAAATATTCATTGTTCAGGTACCCTTGTTGATGAGGTGTACCTTCCTTTCCCCAGACAGATATTGACTACCGTTAATCCCACCTCTCTTTCCCTCCCTGCACCCACCCCATAGTTTCTCGCCACTGTCAATCCTTTTCTTATAGTATTACGGTAGTTCAAGGTCCACTTAAGAGTGAGAACATGTGATGCTCAGATCTTTGTTTCTGTGAGAGATCACTCAGTGTGACTTTCTATTGGGGCAGCTGACATCAACCTTCTGCTCCTCTTGATTGTGTCTATTAACGTTTATTAAATGACACACTAATTGGGTGTCCATATCTCCTGTCCCTTTCAGAAACATGCCCTAGGAGATAACTCCTAGATACTGTAGGTCAGTCCTCCCTTGATGGACTCATACTGCTGCCTCTTCAGTATGTCCACCCTATTTTTCATGGTATGTCACCAGTGCCTGCCATTCCCAGAATCTGTTATCCATTAGTACTAAGGAGTCAAGCTTTGTTACAGTGCCCATCCTTTCAACTTTGAACTAGGAAGAATGGCCACCACTTGCGTCTCGGTGATGCTGGTGTCCCTTTGATCAGTGCTGTTGTCACCAGCCCTTCTGCAAATCAATTCAGCTTGTGTTTATTTTTTCTTCTCTAGGAAACCCATTTCAGGATATCCAGCTATGAACTTTACCCCAATATCATACAGGATTGCTACTCAATTTTGATGTTACACACACAGATTTAGTCCAACAACACTTGTTCTGGGCAAATTTCTCCACAAGACTAACCTCACCTCAAATGCTAGTTTCAAGTTTAGGGTTTCAGACCAGTCACACTTCTGTCATCCCTGCTACAATCTCAGGGGTTCCTATCACTCTCTCAGGGTGTGTATTTTTCTAGTTTGACTCCCAGAACTCAAAAAATCATTCTACTTATGATGACAGTGTTATAACAACAAAAGAATACAAATCTGAATAAGTAAAAGACAAAGACTCATAGGGCTAGATCAGGGCAGGTTCCTAATGAAAAGCTCCAATATTCTGCTTATTATGGGGCAAGGGTTCACCCTTCTCCTGGATCCATTAATATTCACCTCTTTGTAATTAAGTCTTGTGCTGGGTGCTCAGGTGTACTTGCCCTTTGGCTACAAGAATGAGGTTCTCTTCTAACTATTACAATTTCAGTTGCTGAGTGGTATGTCTGAGCCTGATCTCATATCTCATTGACAAGTCTGTGGCACTTGTTAGCAGCCAACTAATTTCACACTCCTACTGCTAAGAGTTTCTCCACCATGTTTAAACCCTGGGACAATTTACCTGCTGTGCAACTCCTGCAGCTCATCTCAATCATTGCATATGAATTAGCCATTTCACACCTGCCACATATCTGGGACCTGACAGCCCTCCACCTACCAGCTGAGATGAA
>NW_007149303.1:0-6509 GCF_000164805.1 Carlito syrichta | reverse complement strand
TCATATCTCATTGACAAGTCTGTGGCACTTGTTAGCAGCCAACTAATTTCACACTCATACTGCTAAGAGTTTCTCCACCATGTTTAAACCCTGGGACAATTTACCTGCTGTGCAACTCCTGCAGCTCATCTCAATCATTGCATCTGAATTAGCCATTTCACACCTGCCACATATCTGGGACCTGACAGCCCTCCACCTACCAGCTGAGATGAAGGGCTCACTGTCAGTCTGTGCAGATTCATCCAACACCAGTAACCTTCCTCAGGACTGGCCTCCTATGACATTGCCAATATCACCTCTTGAGCCACATTTCCTAGAAGCAAATCATGATACATGAGTTCCAGAGGTGGACTGACAGAGTGATTCCTGGAACCAAGGAAGGGCAGATTAAGGAAACCAGCAAAAATCAGGTTTGACTAAAGACCTGCTTCAGCTTGACCCCTGTGAGGTACTGGGGAGCACATGCAGCACAGAGGTGTCATCATATTGGTCACTCATAAATCTTGGAACCAGTGAGTTCTTGGCTGTTGGCTGTTCTCAGGAAAGGGGAGAAAACAATCACCTTGGCCACATGACTGAACTTCTAGAAAGGAGGTAATCTTCCAGGTGGGAATGAGCATCCTGTGGGTTGAGATCTGAGCGGTGCACCAACAAGATCTACTGCCTTGTAGAAATCCCTCTAGAGAAAAACAGAAGAATCTTTAGGATGTGGGAAATTAAAAGTGAGCAATGCGGAAGAGGGGATGGGGTGCTGCAGACGGGACACCAACAAGATCTACTGCCTTGTAGAAATCCCTCTAGAGAAAAACAGAAGAATCTTTAGGATGTGGGAAATTAAAAGTGAGCAATGCGGAAGAGGGGATGGGGTGCTGCAGACGGGAGACAGGAGACTGTATGGGCTCCAAAGCCAAGTCCATGAGGAAATGAATGCATTCAGGGAAAGGAGGACCCCCAGACCCAGCTCAGAAGGAGGTGGCTTCAGGGAGGGCCCCTGTGGGCACACTCAGAGCTCGAGAGTCCAACTCCTGGGCATCAATCTCGTTCCAGTGTGTCAGGAGTTGGGCAGATTTTTGGCTGTGTAAGTCTACCCACATACATAGACAGAGAGAATTAGGCTAATGGATGTTTAGACACAAATCTTCTGGGGTACAGAAGCCCAAGGGATAGGTCAGAAAGTACCTGAGGAAGGTGCCAAGGGTGATCAGAAACAAGGGACAAAGTAGAGAGGGAGGCTGTGTCCCCAGAAAATGGGAAGTCATAAGAATGAGGAGGGAGAGGAGGGCATCCTGATATGTCCCAGGCAGAAGTGGAGCTGAAGGCAGGCAGCCTGTCCGGAGAGGAAGGGAGTCTGAATAGAGGAGGGCTTCTGGAAACCAGCCTGGGGGACAGGTGGGAATGCAGATTGGGCTTGGTGTGTTGATTACAGGTGGGGTATAGTGTCTTTTAGAGGGAGAACTAATGTTTACCAGAGTCCAGAGTCCAAAGTCCAGCACCCAGCAGGGAAAGACTTGGGTAGATTGCTCTGAAAGAGGGCTCTTGGTGGTAGTTGAAACTTGGTGAAGGTGGGTGAGAGGCACTGTAGAAAAGACAAATCACCACCTCTGTTCTCTAAGACATCCTTCAGCTGAGCTTTATAGTTAACAAGAATCTGAGGAGACTGTAGTTAGGAAATTGATCAAGCCCACAACCAAGGCTGAATAGAAGCCTGGGAATGGGGAGAAGGAGGGGATCGAGATCCTGAAAGACCTTGCAGAGTCGAAGCTTCCAGCATCCAAATTACAATGCGGGGGAGGAGGATTGAGGTCCTGCGAGCCGTATGTATCCACAATAGAGGGGTGGGGATGGGAATTGAGATCCCAGAAGAACTGCGAGTCCCTGGAGCCCAGAAGTATGGATGATATGGAGAGGGGGAATCAAGGTGACAGACAATATTGTGTGGAGCCCAGAAAAATCTAGAAACTGGAAGGGGCATGGGAACAGGGAAATGGAAAGCCTGGGAGATAGAAGAATGTGTATGGACCCTTCAAGGTTGCTTTCACCTGCCAGAGTTTTCTCTGACGCTACAGAACTTCCCTTTTCCTCTGTCCAGGGAATATTTGTCCCTAGAAGACTTCCACCTCAATGGGCTAGTTCTGGGCCCTATTTCCTCCTTAACCTCTTCCTCAGAGAGGCCATTTCTATGTGCTCTCAATTTGATTACTCTCAAATTTAAAAATGCTCCTCTATGAACAAATGGTTTAGACTTAATGCCGCCTAGAGTTTCTCCCAGTGAGGCAAGAGGTTCTCACACACCCCCAGGGTAAACTCCAGAATGCCCCCTCCAAAATTTCCCTGTATCCTGCACCCATGCAGGCTCTTAACCCTCGGCACCTTAGACCCCAGGGATTTACTCCCCCATCTCAGGGCTTCTTTCCAGATTTGCAGCCCTCCCCTCCTCCCAGGACAGCCCAGAGACTCACCCCAATGTGACCAACAAGTCACCAAAGAAACAGCCATGAGACCACATTCCAGCTAAGTAAGACTTGGTTTCTACAGTTTCAATCACTTTGTCTTTGTCCGGGAGGAGGAGTTGATAAAGGAAGCAAACATTGTTAAGAAATTTCTCGGATATTGTTGATGGTTTTGCAAGAGACTCTTCAGTCCAGGAAACAGCAGGAATCCCTTTTTTTCCTTTTGAAGATGGTTATCATAGCATGCATAATTTCATATTAGGAATGCATCCATATTCACTGCTGGTCATTTGCCTCGATGCATCATTGATTAAAAATAACATCAGATCTTGTCTTTCATGATTTTCTGATTTTTTAGTTGTTACCACATTGAAAGTATAAGTTGATAATAAACCTCAATCATTTGTGCTGGTTGTCAACACATCATCTTATGGAAGAAATTTGTGATGTTGATTTTTAAATGTCTCAAGTCCAAATATTGGGAGGCAATTGAAGCTGCCTTGTTTAGCAACTTCTTGGTTGGAAATGGAGATATCTGGTTGAAGATCATCATTGCCAATTCAATTACACAAGAATAATAGATGAATCAGGATTTTCCTCATTTTATTATTGAGAAAAGCAGCCCCTTTATACACTTCTTGTGTATCTTTGGAACAGATACAATATGAAAGTCTGTGTTAAGCATAAGGAGTGTTCTGCTGTTTTGGCAGCAAATTATCCTTTGACTATTCCTGTAGAGCCAGGTTGCTTATAGAAGTCATGTGATTTATATCATCCAGAAGGAAGTCCTGGTCAAATAAGATGTGACCTTAGTAATATCAAAAGACCAGGTATTGGCTGATGAAGATGTTGACATCACAGCTAGTGCCATTTTCAAGTGATGTCCCCACCTTTTAATGCAATCAGAAACCATGTTGGAATGATAGTGCAAATATCAGAGCAGTTGAGAGGTCACAGGTCACTGACATAATGCTGGAGGAGCAAAAGCAGGTATGACTCTGGCATAGACATCACCATGGTCAAGTACACAGGGCATGAAAAGGAAAGTTTTGTCAAAAGCTTTTGTACATGAAGGCAGAAGACTGGGACATTTCTCTAATGCTGTGTTCCACAGAATAAGGGCCTCTTTGTATATCTAGGGACTACTTCCGTGCTCTGAGAAAGTTCCTTTTTGTGCAACAGAACTTTTATAGGTGTGATAGCATTGAGATCTTCACCTTAGATGATTCTCCTAGACTATCTGGCTAGACCCTGATGGGATCACAAATGTGGAAGAAGGTCATGTGAGCCTAAGTCAGAAGAAAAAGAGCTCAGAGCTAGGTCCTTCAGCCAAGGAATGTGGTGGCCTCCAGGAACTGGCAGAGGCAAGGGTTGGTAAACCTAAGGTCTCTAATCACTAATCTTGTTCTAATTACACACATATCAAAAGTAAGGATTTAATTAAGAGCCAGAGATATGGTTGACATTTAGTAGACAAAGAGATCCAGGCTGCCGTCAGCCCTGAAAGGCCTCACTAGGCACAAGAACCCTGCACCCACCCCTGCTATCCTCGTGGGGCAGATATTTGTGTTCTCACCATTTCTCCCTCTTTTTCCCACAAGGTTGGTGTGCATTCATACAAAGAGTCCTTACACAGGACCTACAAATAAGAAATAGAATCTAAAAAAAAAAATAGAAACTACCACCTTAGTGGTCTTGCTTTTATGCCTGTTGGGTCTGGTCTGGATCTTGAGATACTTGCTTACCAATGGGGTGTTGAACCCAGAACAGGGTAGTGAGGTGTGGCCTGGCAGGATGGGCAGACTGGGGCTGAGAAATTTTACAGTGTGAGTGGGCATTTCATGTGTTCAGCATGATTTATAACTAGAGGATCTACTGGGATCATATGAGAGAGCTTCACTGGCAGTTGGCTCCAGGATGGGCCTGAGGACTGTAAGTGGAGGGTCCACCTACTTGTTAGGAAAGGTCAGCTGAACTGGTGGGTGAAGCTCAGGAAGCCATTCTTCCAACTTGTGTGGGCATGAAGGGTAAGATGTGGACATGAGAGAAGGATGTGATTTTCAAAGCAACAGATTAGTGTCATAACATTGAGAACAAGAGAAAGGGCCAGATGTCCAGGCACTCAAGGAGATGAGAGAGGCCACAGGGGGCAGGGAGAACAGAATCCAGTGAGATATGGGAGGCAAGAGATCCAGGAGAGATTAGAGGATGACAGTGCCGTGAATGCTGAAATTGAACTGAGAACACTAGGACATTTGATGGAAGAAGACAGTCTGAGTGAAGGGGGTTCAGAGTAGAAAAGATTCTTGTACTGTGTCCTGGGTAAAGGTGTTGTTTGCTGTGTAGGAATTGGGGCAGGGCCCAAAGTCCACTGGAAGTGGTTTCCATGGTGAGTGCTGAGATTTACAGCGTCTACCTTTGACCAGGCTGAGATGAGCACAGCTCGCTTTTAATGCATACTAGAGGCATGACTTTCACAGGATCCTTTGGAAGAGCTGTAGAAAATAACAAATGGAGGTGCAGCTACTCGGGAACTTGAGGCAAGAAGATGCCCGGAGCCCAGCAGTTTGAGGTCACAGTGAATCACGATAATGGCACTGTGTTCCATCCTGGACAAAAAAACAAGATCCCAACTCTAACAGAAATAAAAACGAAGAAGTTCTGTCTTACTAAGAGTGTAAAGATATTCTCCCATGCAGATCTTCTCCTTTATCATCTTAAAATAATCTCAAACTTACCAAAAGCTTTCTAGTGTAAAATATTCTTTTCCTGAAGGTCTAGGGTAATTTGCCAACCTGATTCCCCCTTCAATACTTTAATGTACATTTCTAAATAGTTGTTTTCCTACAATACTGCCATATAGTCATAAAAATGGGGATCTATGAGTAAATTACCACTATCCAATTCTCAGATCCTATTTAAGTTTGGTCAAATGTCTAAATAAAATCTTTTGTAGAAAGAGAATCTAATTCAGAATCATGTTTTGCCTTCAGTAGCCATATTTATTTAGACTCCTTTTGCCTAGAAGTGTCTCTCCCTGAATTTATTGACCTTGAAACTTTCAAAACTTACAGAGCAGTTATTTCGCAGAATGTCCATCAAAAAGAAAATGGTGGTACACTTCCCCCAGGTGAATATTAGCTTGCACATGAACTGTTAGAGACCAAAATATATTGGACCCCAAATCCCAGTTTAAATAAGTTCTGCAAATTTCTGAATTTAACCCAAATTCCTAACATTTTACCTCATCAATTTAGCACTCCCAGAACTGGCCTATCGGATATCTTTCTGTAAAAAGATTTCACCACTGTGGGGAGGTTGTTGATGCCCAACCACAGGCCCTTCCTTGACTGTTCATACCCTAAATATGCCTTCTTACAAGATTTAGATCTCAGCTGAATCAGATTCACCTGTCCCAGGGAGTCTCCTTCCATCCACTTTCTGAGAACAGGCAACTGTCAGGGCCTGACCAACCTAGGGATCTGCAAGCCCCACAGTGAGAAAACTTCTGTGCTGTCATGTATGATCCAGAGTGTCCTGTGGCATCAGGCTGAAGCAGGTCTCCAGCCAAACCTGACCTTTACTAGGTTCCTTGAGCTGCCCCATCTCTGCCCCCTGTGGCACACTCTCAGTTCACCTCTTTTTTTTTTTTTTGGAGTTGGAGTCTCACTCCGTCACCCAGACTGGAGTGCAGTGGCATGCTCACAGCCACCCCAGTGTCAGCCTGCCAGGCTCTGGCAATCCTTCTGTCTCAGCTTTCCAAGTAGCCGGAATTATAGGCACATGCTACCATGCCCAGCTAATTTTTGATTTATTTTAGAGATGAGGTCTTGCCAAGCTGTCCGGACTGGTCTTGAACCCGCAGTTTCAGGCAACCCACTTGCCTCAGCTTCCCAAAGTGCTGGGATTTCAGGCTGAGCCACCAAGCGTGGTCAGTTCACCTCTTTAAAAAAATTTTTTTTATTACAGGAATGTGGGGTTGAAGTCAGGATTAATTATGTAAGGAGGATGCGTGAAGGTGAAGTTTGGACTTCTAACTTGTCCTCACTCCCCCTCGAA
>NW_007149302.1:0-6166 GCF_000164805.1 Carlito syrichta | reverse complement strand
TGTGACCTTAGTAATATCAAAAGACCAGGTATTGGCTGATGAAGATGTTGACATCACAGCTAGTGCCATTTTCAAGTGATGTCCCCACCTTTTAATGCAATCAGAAACCATGTTGGAATGATAGTGCAAATATCAGAGCAGTTGAGAGGTCACAGGTCACTGACATAATGCTGGAGGAGCAAAAGCAGGTATGACTCTGGCATAGACATCACCATGGTCAAGTACACAGGGCATGAAAAGGAAAGTTTTGTCAAAAGCTTTTGTACATGAAGGCAGAAGACTGGGACATTTCTCTAATGCTGTGTTCCACAGAATAAGGGCCTCTTTGTATATCTAGGGACTACTTCCGTGCTCTGAGAAAGTTCCTTTTTGTGCAACAGAACTTTTATAGGTGTGATAGCATTGAGATCTTCACCTTAGATGATTCTCCTAGACTATCTGGCTAGACCCTGATGGGATCACAAATGTGGAAGAAGGTCATGTGAGCCTAAGTCAGAAGAAAAAGAGCTCAGAGCTAGGTCCTTCAGCCAAGGAATGTGGTGGCCTCCAGGAACTGGCAGAGGCAAGGGTTGGTAAACCTAAGGTCTCTAATCACTAATCTTGTTCTAATTACACACATATCAAAAGTAAGGATTTAATTAAGAGCCAGAGATATGGTTGACATTTAGTAGACAAAGAGATCCAGGCTGCTGTCAGCCCTGAAAGGCCTCACTAGGCACAAGAACCCTGCACCCACCCCTGCTATCCTCGTGGGGCAGACATTTGTGTTCTCACCATTTCTCCCTCTTTTTCCCACAAGGTTGTCGTGCATTCATACAAAGAGTCCTTACACAGGACCTACAAATAAGAAATAGAATCTAAAAAAAAAAATAGAAACTACCACCTTAGTGGTCTTGCTTTTATGCCTGTTGGGTCTGGTCTAGATCTTGAGATACTTGCTTACCAATGGGGTGTTGAACCCAGAACAGGGTAGTGAGGTGTGGCCTGGCAGGATGGGCAGACTGGGGGCTGAGAAATTTTACAGTGTGAGTGGGCATTTCATGTGTTCAGCATGATTTATAACTAGAGGATCTACTGGGATCATATGAGAGAGCTTCACTGGCAGTTGGCTCCAGGATGGGCCCTGAGACTGTAAGTGGAGGGTCCACCTACTTGTTAAGGAAAGTCAGCTGAACTGGTGGTGAAGCTCAGAAGCCATTCTTCCAACTTGTGTGGGCATGAAGGGTAAGATGTGGACATGAGAGAAGGATGTGATTTTCAAAGCAACAGATTAGTGTCATAACATTGAGAACAAGAGAAAGGGCCAGATGTCCAGGCACTCAAGGAGATGAGAGAGGCCACAGGGGGCAGGGAGAACAGAATCCAGTGAGATATGGGAGGCAAGAGATCCAGGAGAGATTAGAGGATGACAGTGCCGTGAATGCTGAAATTGAACTGAGAACACTAGGACATTTGATGGAAGAAGACAGTCTGAGTGAAGGGGGTTCAGAGTAGAAAAGATTCTTGTACTGTGTCCTGGGTAAAGGTGTTGTTTGCTGTGTAGGAATTGGGGCAGGGCCCAAAGTCCACTGGAAGTGGTTTCCATGGTGAGTGCTGAGATTTACAGCGTCTACCTTTGACCAGGCTGAGATGAGCACAGCTCGCTTTTAATGCATACTAGAGGCATGACTTTCACAGGATCCTTTGGAAGAGCTGTAGAAAATAACAAATGGAGGTGCAGCTACTCGGGAACTTGAGGCAAGAAGATGCCCGGAGCCCAGCAGTTTGAGGTCACAGTGAATCACGATAATGGCACTGTGTTCCATCCTGGACAAAAAAACAAGATCCCAACTCTAACAGAAATAAAAACGAAGAAGTTCTGTCTTACTAAGAGTGTAAAGATATTCTCCCATGCAGATCTTCTCCTTTATCATCTTAAAATAATCTCAAACTTACCAAAAGCTTTCTAGTGTAAAATATTCTTTTCCTGAAGGTCTAGGGTAATTTGCCAACCTGATTCCCCCTTCAATACTTTAATGTACATTTCTAAATAGTTGTTTTCCTACAATACTGCCATATAGTCATAAAAATGGGGATCTATGAGTAAATTACCACTATCCAATTCTCAGATCCTATTTAAGTTTGGTCAAATGTCTAAATAAAATCTTTTGTAGAAAGAGAATCTAATTCAGAATCATGTTTTGCCTTCAGTAGCCATATTTATTTAGACTCCTTTTGCCTAGAAGTGTCTCTCCCTGAATTTATTGACCTTGAAACTTTCAAAACTTACAGAGCAGTTATTTCGCAGAATGTCCATCAAAAAGAAAATGGTGGTACACTTCCCCCAGGTGAATATTAGCTTGCACATGAACTGTTAGAGACCAAAATATATTGGACCCCAAATCCCAGTTTAAATAAGTTCTGCAAATTTCTGAATTTAACCCAAATTCCTAACATTTTACCTCATCAATTTAGCACTCCCAGAACTGGCCTATCGGATATCTTTCTGTAAAAAGATTTCACCACTGTGGGGAGGTTGTTGATGCCCAACCACAGGCCCTTCCTTGACTGTTCATACCCTAAATATGCCTTCTTACAAGATTTAGATCTCAGCTGAATCAGATTCACCTGTCCCAGGGAGTCTCCTTCCATCCACTTTCTGAGAACAGGCAACTGTCAGGGCCTGACCAACCTAGGGATCTGCAAGCCCCACAGTGAGAAAACTTCTGTGCTGTCATGTATGATCCAGAGTGTCCTGTGGCATCAGGCTGAAGCAGGTCTCCAGCCAAACCTGACCTTTACTAGGTTCCTTGAGCTGCCCTATCTCTGCCCCCTGTGGCACACTCTCAGTTCACCTCTTTTTTTTTTTTTGGAGTTGGAGTCTCACTCCGTCACCCAGACTGGAGTGCAGTGGCATGCTCACAGCTACCCCAGTGTCAGCCTGCCAGGCTCTGGCAATCCTTCTGTCTCAGCTTTCCAAGTAGCCGGAACTATAGGCACATGCTACCATGCCCAGCTAATTTTTGATTTATTGTAAAGATGAGGTCTTGCCAAGCTGTCCGGACTGGTCTCGAACCCGCAGTTTCAGGCAATCCACTTGCCTCAGCTTCCCAAAGTGCTGGGATTTCAGGCTGAGCCACCAAGCGCGGTCAGTTCACCTCTTTAAAAAAATTTTTTTTATTACAGGAATGTGGGGTTGAAGTCAGGATTAATTACGTAAGGAGGATGCATGAAGGTGAAGTTTGGACTTCTAACTTGCCCTCACTCTCCCTTGTAAAAAACCAGGCAACCTTGTGATTGTGTGCCTCTCATCTTCCTCCCTCCCTCTCTCTCTCCTAGTACTGCCCAGTGACTGCCAATCCCTCCCCTGTACCCATGTGACTAATGTCCATGTTCAACTTATGAGTGAGAACATGCAGCATTCAGTTATTTCCTTCTGTGATAAATAACTTAGAATGTTGGTCTCCAACTCCATCCAGTTTGCTGTGAAGCCCATGATTTTGAACTCCTTTATGGCTCTGCAATACTCCATTATGTATATATACAACATTTTCCTTATACAATCCACTTTCAATTTCTAGATGATGTATGTCTTCTTTCCCAAGCTGCATGTAAGTTTTCAAGAGCAAAAAAATGGTTTTGCTTGTTGCCTAGGGCTTGGAATGCTGTGGGTCCATAGTAAATACTTCACTAAATGAACAAATGAACTGGTAAAACTCAGGGAGGAGACAACATTAGACCTGGGTGAGGAATGTGAGAGGTTGTGAGGAGACCTGTGTGAAGAGGTTTCAACCTGATGTAACCTCAGGTGCCAAGGGCCTGAGGCTGGTGTGAGCTTGGCATGTTCAAGGAACAGTGAGAAGCAGACCATTGTGAGTTGATCTAAGGAAGCTGGGGAAGAGCAAGAGAATATGAAGATAAGGTCTAGACCAGGATGAGGCACTTCAGGGTTTTGGATTTGATATAAAGTATGACAGGCAAAGTTGTAACGTTTAATGAGTCTTTCCTTATCAGTGGAAGCTGAGTGCTTTCATCACTAACCTAAAAACATTGAGACATTAACCCCCATGAGATTTGAAGTATCAGTAAAGAATCTCTTTTTCTACTCTCTTCCTCTTTGGGGAGAGGCTCAGTAGCCAAGAGTGAAGTGTCAGACCTGAAATGAGGGACAAGACACCTATGTGGAGACAGTAATCTAGTCTGAATGTGTCAGAGTTGCAAACTGGAGAAGAGTCCCCAGGAAGGTGTTCCCTCAGATGTGGCATCTGAGTCTGACCCAGGTGATGAGGTCCTCCACACAGTGGCAGTCCAGTGCCTGGACTCAGAGACAGGCAAGGACAGAAGGGCTTCCCTGCACGACATTTCTGACTACCAAACCTTCCCAGGCTGTGGAAGACTTGATGCACTGGCCTCATAAAACCTGAGCACCAAGAGATGTCCTCCTGGATGGGCCACTTGGGTGCCAGGAATGCTCCATGGTTTCATCATTCTGGTTTCCATTTCTTGAGTCTCAGGACCATAAATTCTTCCTTTCGTGAACACAAGATGGCATAATGGCCATTACCTCAAAGTGTTTTCAGCATCTTCAAGGCAGGATTCCATCCTCATGGGTATCATCTCCAAGATGGACTCTTAGTTGCATCTTTCAGAGGTCCTTCTGATGCTGGGGTAGACTGCACTGCTGGCCGTTCGACGTGTGGTCGAACAAACAAATCCCACTGTAATGTTTCCACTATGCCTCCCTATGCTGTCAAGTGTGTCCCTTGATCCAAGGTGATGTTGTTCAGGATCCTACAGCAGTAGATCAAATACTCGATGAGCCAAGTGTGAGGTACAGGTGGAGGGAAGGCAGACAGGAGGGGCAAATCCATACCAGGAATCATCTCAGTCCCATGCAGGATGAAACCGTGTCCTCCACAGAGTGAAAGAGATTCAATAAGACAAACTTGGCATCATGTGTCTGGTTGGCCTGTTTAATGTGTGGCACAATTATTGCATGCTCACTTTGGTTCTGTGTCGCAAAAAGGTGAATATTCAGTAGGGACAGCAGGTCTAACATGGCAAGAGAGAACCCATTCCGAAACACCCATACATGGCTTTCATCTGTGCCATGTTCATGAGTTCACTGTGCAAGCACTGCTGTGGTTGAGCACCTGTTTTCCCTTTCCCTTGCAAGTATCTATTTCGGAAGGCTACTTATGAGTGGAACTGTACTGTAGCCATTATTCTATTTTGGCCCCCATGTACATACTGAAATAACCAAACTGTGTGCCAATCTTAGGTTTTTTCTGTCTTGGTTGATTGGTCATAGGAAACTCCCATGAGAAGATTTGGGTCATCTGTCCCTGCCAGGTCCATTTATGATGAATTCCCACTGGACTTCTTGAACTAATGATTTCATGGGTCTGATAGAAACTAGATTGTGGTGAGAAGTTATAGATACCAGTTCTCATTTTTTCCCATGATCCAATTTCAGACTCTACTTAACCCAAGGACCTATGTCAGGAGCATTTTTACTACTACTGACCCATGTCAGGTGCATTTTTACTACTGCTGAGAAGGTGCCACCTTGCTCCAGAACCCTAGGCATCTGCACTTGTGCTCTCTGGGACGGTCCTGCCAGACACACCACAAGCATTTTTCAACCTTCTATAATTGGTTAGAAAGAAATAAAACGTGGAATAATGTGTCTTTTTTATAAAAAGGTATTTCCAGCCTGCCTTAGACTATTACATCCCTAAACCCTTTAGATATCAGGCAAGTCCCTGCACGGTAATAGATGTGGGTAAACCCTGAAGTCATCAAGCTCTCACACTTTGCTCTGGATTGTTAATGACTAGTCCAAGAACTGCCAGCAGTTTTCTTCTAATCAGTAGATGTCTTGTCCTCATTGACATCATTGTTATCAATGATCATTATCAACAGACATCCACTTGAGCTCTTCAGAGCTCACTGTGTATTATGGAGGAACTCAGAAAAGCTGACATTTATCCTTATCATGCCTGATAATGTGTCACCAGTAGAATGGAGCAATGTATTATCTTTATAATGTAAAGTATGTTCAAATCCCTCAAAAGTGTACTCAGGTAGATAGAGGGTAGAGATAGATAGATAGATAGATAGATAGATAGATAGTAATAGAGAGAGAGAGAGATCATGAATGAACACTACTGTTGTTCCCATGTTA
>NW_007149301.1:0-1131 GCF_000164805.1 Carlito syrichta | reverse complement strand
AAATATTAGAGATTTCATCTTTGTTTAGTGACCAGTTACCTAAGAAAATGGCTGTAGGTTCCATGGAGGATGAACTGGAAAACCCTGATAGGATACACTAGACTTGGTGTCTCAAAGACTCTCCTCATGGGGCCCTAGTCCCTTTATCCAAACAAAAATAAAATAGTGTAAGGACTACTCAGATCTCAGCTGGGCAAAGAATCATGACTTTCTATTGAGGTAGCTGACATCAGCCTTCTGCTCCTCTTGATTGTGTCTATTAATGTCTTTTAAAAGACACACTAGTTGGCTGTTCATATCTCCTGTCCCTATCAGAAACATGTCATAGGCGATAACTCCTAGATGTTGCAGGTCAGTCCTCCCTTGCTGGACTCTCATACTGCCGCCTATTCTGTATGTCCACCCTATTTTTCATGGCCTAACTCCAGAGTTTTCCATTCCCAGAACCTGACATTCAATTGGTACTAAGGAGCCAAGCTTTGTTACAGTGACCCCTTCTTTCAGTTCTAACCTGAAAATAATGTTTACCACTTGCATCTCAGTGATGCTAAAGACCCTTTCATCAGTGGTCTTATCACCAGCCCTCTTCCAAGTCTAGTGGGCTAGTGATTATTTTTTCTTCTCTAGGAGACCTGTTCCAGGATATACATCTCTGAACTTTGTGATTCTTTACCCTATTATCATACAGAAGTGATACTCAATTCTGAAGCTACTCACCCAGATTTAGTCCACACACCACTGGCTCTGGGAAAATTTCTCCACAAGACTAACCTCACCTTAAATACTAGTTCCAGCTTTAGTGTTTTAGGCCACCCACACTTCTGTCCTCCCTGCTACAATCTCAGAGGTTCCTATCACTCTCTCAGGGTGAGTATTTTTCTAGTTTGACTCCAAGAACTCAGAAAATCACTCGACTTATGATGACAGTGTTATAAAAGCAAAAGGATAAAAAACAGAACAAACGAAAGAGAGAGACTCATAGGGCAAGATCAGGGCAGGTGCCCAATGGGAGCTCCACTATCCTGCTTATGGTGGGCTAAGATGTAGTCCTCCTCTCCTCCATTAATGTTTCACCTCTTTGTAATTAAGTCATGTGCTGGGTCCTCAAGTGTATCTGTCCTTTGATCACAG
>NW_007149300.1:0-5288 GCF_000164805.1 Carlito syrichta | reverse complement strand
CAATTTTGCCATCGTTTTCACTGATGTCAGAAGACCTGGCTACTGTGTTAAGGAGATCGCAGCACTATGTCTGGCAGAAAGGGGACTGATGTCTCCATGACCCTGCAGTCGCAGAAGTTTCAGATCGGAGATTATTTGGACATAGCGATCA
This sequence comes from Carlito syrichta, assembly GCF_000164805.1. Lineage (NCBI taxonomy): Eukaryota > Metazoa > Chordata > Mammalia > Primates > Tarsiidae > Carlito > Carlito syrichta. The sequence continues at coordinate 5,137 of NW_007149300.1, read as the reverse complement.
CCCACCCAAACTGGGCGCCAGCCCCCTCGAGGGGCATGAGGCCATATTAGATTCTATTTACTAGTTCTTGAGTTTATTTTTGTTCAGTTATGTAAAATAAACTTATATACTCTTCTCCCATTATTGCCATTAAGCCTTTAAATTCTGAGCAAATTGTAATGCATCTAACTTAGGTGCTGGATTTGGATGTGCTGTGCTGTGATCACTAATAGAAAGTCTGTACATTCAAGCCCTTCTGTAAAATATGAAGAAAAGTGCTGTTAGCATTCAATGTGCAACCGTACTGTTAAATACACGTTTCGTCAAAAGGAGGAGGAGGAGGAGGAGAGGAAGGAAGGAAGGAAGGAAGGAAGGAAGAAATTGATGCAGAGAGGTTGAAATGCAAAACAGCAGAGTCACTAGACCAGGAGGACTGTCAACAGAACCACTGCAACAGCGAGTGCAGCACTGAACACTAGCCTCCTTCTTCTGAGTGTGTGACCAATGAGCTTGTATTGTCTACTCTTGTGCTCCAGTATATTCTCATGACTGAAGGCCTTTGTGTGTACTCAGACATATATTCTTAGAGTTATACCTGTGTGTTACATATGATTTTGCTTTACAGAATGTCTATTTCAGCAAAACTTTTAGTTTGTATCTGGCCTACAGGAACACAACTGGTTATTCAAAGTTTTTATATGCATTACCTTTTTGTGTGTAATTCTATTTTTCAATATATTTGTTGAATTTTTATGTAAGCATTCATATATTATCTATGAGTATGGATAGTTTCCTGACATCTGTATGGTTTTGTTGTTGTGGTTGTTATATTGTACTGGCTGGAAGGTTCAATTCCATGTTGAAGAGGAGTAGTGCCCACAGAAATTCCTATTACATTCTTGAATTTTAAGGAGCTTATACAGTTAATTTTAATCATTCTTTTTATAGACTCCTTCAACACATCAAGTAATTTACTTTCTACTCTGCTTAGTGCTTGAATCAAGAATTAGTCATCAGTACTGAATTTGAGCAAATGTTTTTTCTGTGTCTAGAATTGTGTCATTCTTCATTAATTTCTTGTATTATAAATGTATTAATTTTTTTCAATACTTCCAAGAGGTCACTTCTGTGTCTTTTGGCTTATAAAGTTTCTGATGAGAAGTCAGCTGTTGGCCGGGCTCGGTAGCTCAGCCTGTAATACCAGCACTTTGCGAGGCTGAGGTGAGTGGATTGTCTGAGCCTGTGAGTTCAAGACCCACCTGGCAACTTGGCGAGACCTTGTCTCTACAATAAATCAAAAATTAACTGGGTGTGGTAGTGCACGCCTGTAATTCTGGCTACTTGGAAGGCTGAGACTGAAGGATCACCAGAGCCCACCAGCAGGTCAATGCTGGGGTGGCCGTGAATGTGCCATGGCATCCAGCCTGGGCAACAGAGTGAGACTCCAACTCAAAAAAAAAAAAAAAATCGGCTGTTATCCTTATCTTAGTTGTAAAGTTAAATTATCATTGCATATCAAAAGTGATCCTTTATTGAATATTAATATTATTCTTTTACACATATTTCTGGACTCAGTGTACCTCGTATTTTATTAGATATTTTCCTTGTAGGGTCTCTACATGTGGATTTCAATTTTTCAGTTCTATGTGTTTCTTGTCTAATTCTTTATACAAGTTATTGTATTCTTACTTCTCATGACTGATCTGCATTTCTCTCTTGAGCAATATTGTCAAACCCCATTCTTTTTGTGTGCTTGTCTTGCATCCATATCTCTTCTTTATTAAAATGAATATGCAATTCTTTACCCAATTTTATTGTTTTTTTAATTATTGAGAGAATATTTACATGAAATGCAGTCCAATTCTTTCAGATATGTTTTACAATTTTTTTCTCTTCTTCTGGGCTATGTTTATTTATTTATTTTTAAAAAGTTTTAAAGCAGGATTTATTGAGAGGACAGAAAAGCTCCCACAGTTGGAAGGGATCTGAGGGGGTTGCACGGTTTATTTTTTTTTTAAGTATCTTTTAAGAAACCAAATTGTCTTAGTTTTGATGAAAACAAATATACCTTGACAATCTTTTTATTTTGAATCCTACCTAATAATTTCCATTATTTTAAAAAATATACTTTATAGCATCAGGTTTTGCAACTAGGTCTTTAATTCATTTTAAAATATGGTTCGAAATAAGGGTCAAGATACTTTTCTACATAAGCCGTTCAATTTTTTCCAAAACCATTTGTTGCAAAGACTGAAATTCCTTCAAAAGATCAAAAGTTGTGTGAATTTCTGGACCTGCTATGTTCTTATATTGATCTGCTTTTTCTGTCTTTTAATACACTTCATTGCTTTTCTAGTTAATTAAGCTGGAAACTTAGATTTTAATTATTCTACATATAAATATAGACTTTAAAGTAAAAAAAAAAGACTTGAGACTTGTCCCACAAGTTTATATTTTATGTTTTTTTGTTCAGTTCCAAATTTTCTTGTGATCTCTTTTGACATGTGGTTATTTAGAAATATGGTGTTCATTTTCAATAATTAGAATTTATAAAGATATTTTAAATTATGAATTTATGCTTTAATACATTGTAGTGAGAAATTATAATTTGTGTGCTAGTAATACTTTAAAATGTATTTACTTTTGGTTTATATCCCAGAATATGGTATTTCCTTACAATTTTTTTTTTTGTTGAAATCTCACTCTGTCGCACAGACTGGAGTGTAGTGGCACGCCCACAGCCAATGCAGTCTTGACTTGTTGAGTACAGTCAATCCTTCCACTTCGGCCTTCCAATTACCTGGAATTACAGGCCCCTGTCACCACGCCTGGCTAATTATTTTTTTTTAATTTACTGTAGAGACAAGGTCTCCCCACGTTGCCCAGGCTTGTCTAGAACCCCTGGGCTTAGCTGATCCTCTCACCTTGGCCTCCCAAAGTGCTGGGATTACAGGTTTGAGCCACTATGCCCGGCCTGGCAAATGTTTCACTTTAAATTTAAAATTTTATTTGCTATTGTTAGACTGGATATTCTCTAAATTAGATTAACTTTATTTAAGGTTTTTCCAGTTTTCTATATACTTACTATATTGTTTCCCAGTGGATTCTATTAGTTATAGTGAGAGGAGTGATGAAGTTAGACACAATATAATGAGTATCTTGTTCTCCTTTCTTGCCTCTTAGTTTTTGTTTTTATGTATTTTCAAGAGTTTTTTTGTGCGGACGCTTTTAAGCTTGATAGTTGAAAGAGTAAAATTGGTAAAATCAAAATGGAGTTGCCCTAGCTAAAGTGCAGACATTTGAAAGCAGCCATTAAAATTTTTTTTTAAAAAAATTTATTATAAAGATGGTACTATTTGAGGTTAGTTATGTACAAATGGTTACTCTACAGGTACATTTTGAGGCTCACTTTGGTTACCACATCACCTGGTTTGGGATCAGGTACTCTTATTGATATATTGTACCTCCCCCATCCTGCTGGGAACTTCCCACTACTGCCAATCCCCTTCTTACAGAATTATGATAATTGTTCAGGGTCCACTTTTGAGTGAGAACATGTAATGCTCGGTTATTTGTTTCTGTGATAGTTCGCTGAGTCTTAGACTCTAAGTCCATTCAAGTTGCAATTTTGTCTTTCATGATGGCTGCGTAATATTCCATTATGTATATATAACCACGTTTTTGTTGTTGTTGTTGTTGTTGTTTTGAGTTGGAGTCTCACTCTGTTGCCCAGACTGGAGTGCAGTGGCCGCTCCCGGCCACCGCAGCCTTGACCTGCTGGGCTCCGGTGATCCTTCCGCCTCAGCCTTCCAAGTAGCTGGAATTACAGGCATGCACTACCACACCCGGCTGATTTTTTTATTTATTGTAGAGATGAGGTTGCGCTGCCCAGGCAGGTCTCGAACCCTCGGGCTCAGGCAATCCACTCACCTCAGCCTCCCAAAGGCGCGGGGTTACAGGCTGAGCCACGGAGCCCGGCTACAACCACATTTTTTAAATGCAGTCTACTCTCAATGGGCAGCACGATTGGTTCTATTTTTGATATATGACTAATGCTTCAATTAACACGTGCGTGCAGGTATATTTTTAGTAGCATGATTTGAGTTCCTCTGAGTATATTACCAGAAGGGGGATTGTTGGCTGGTATGGAAAAAATTTTTAGATCTTTTAGGAACCATCACACTGCTTTCCACAGAGGCTGTTCTACTTTATACTCCAACCAACAGTGTAGAAACTTTCCCTTTACTCTGCCAGCATCTGTTATATTTTGTTTTACTAATGACGGTGATTTTTTCTGGAGTTAGGTAGTATCACAATGTGGTTTTGATTTGCATTTCTCTGATGATTAGTGAGGCTGAACATTTTTTATGTGTGGTTGACTGCTCATACATGTTCTTTGAGAAGCGTCTATCCATGTATTTTTCCCACTTTTTAAAAAACGGGGCTGGTTTTTGTTTTTGTTTTTTTTTCCTTTTGGCATGTTTGAGGTCCTTGTAGCTCCAGGATGTTAGGCCCTTGTCAGATAAACAGTTTGCAAAAAATTTTTCGTATTCTGTGGTCTGTCTCCCCACTCTCTTAATGGTTTCTTTGCTTTGCAGAGGCTTTTCAGTTAGATGAGGTCTCATTTGTCTATCTTATCTCTTCTGGCATGGGCATCTGGGATGTTGGTCAAGAAATGATTGACTAGTCCAACTTCCATAAGGGTGTCTTTTGTGGTTTCTAAGATTTCTATAGCTTGAGGTTTTACATTTAAGTCTGTGATCTATTTGTAGCTGATCTTTGAAAAGCAGTCATTTTAACTGAGTTTCTTTTTCTTCTCCTCACGTGCATCGGTAATTAGTTATTGTGCTCCACATCCTCTAATCATTAGTCAAGAACAAACCAGGTTCACTGGAGATAGCTTTAGATAACTTTTTTGTAACCTCTAAATGTATTTTGTCCTATCTACTCTTTTATTCTAAGTATTTGTTTTCAGGAATGCAAGACCAAGTTAACCTCACCTATTGTAATCAGCTTCCTGTGACTTCCCACCAACCCTCTAGTGGAATCACAAGACCAATTGCCTTGAAAAAGACCTAGAAAGCAAGACCAGTGTTATCAACACCCAAACATGCAATTGTTGGAGATTTTCACTATTTCTGCTTCTTTATAAAAACTT
>NW_007149299.1:0-760 GCF_000164805.1 Carlito syrichta | reverse complement strand
GATTCTATTTACTAGTTCTTGAGTTTATTTTTGTTCAGTTATGTAAAATAAACTTATATACTCTTCTCCCATTATTGCCATTAAGCCTTTAAATTCTGAGCAAATTGTAATGCATCTAACTTAGGTGCTGGATTTGGATGTGCTGTGCTGTGATCACTAATAGAAAGTCTGTACATTCAAGCCCTTCTGTAAAATATGAAGAAAAGTGCTGTTAGCATTCAATGTGCAACCGTACTGTTAAATACACGTTTCGTCAAAAGGAGGAGGAGGAGGAGGAGAGGAAGGAAGGAAGGAAGGAAGGAAGGAAGGAAGGAAGGAAGGAAGAAATTGATGCAGAGAGGTTGAAATGCAAAACAGCAGAGTCACTAGACCAGGAGGACTGTCAACAGAACCACTGCAACAGCGAGTGCAGCACTGAACACTAGCCTCCTTCTTCTGAGTGTGTGACCAATGAGCTTGTATTGTCTACTCTTGTGCTCCAGTATATTCTCATGACTGAAGGCCTTTGTGTGTACTCAGACATATATTCTTAGAGTTATACCTGTGTGTTACATATGATTTTGCTTTACAGAATGTCTATTTCAGCAAAACTTTTAGTTTGTATCTGGCCTACAGGAACACAACTGGTTATTCAAAGTTTTTATATGCATTACCTTTTTGTGTGTAATTCTATTTTTCAATATATTTGTTGAATTTTTATGTAAGCATTCATATATTATCTATGAGTATGGATAGTTTCCTGACATCTGTATAGTTTTGT
>NW_007149298.1:0-3704 GCF_000164805.1 Carlito syrichta | reverse complement strand
AAAAAAAAAAAAAAAATCGGCTGTATCGATCTAGTGTAAAGTTAAATTATCATTGCATATCAAAAGTGATCCTTTATTGAATATTAATATTATTCTTTTACACATATTTCTGGACTCAGTGTACCTCGTATTTTATTAGATATTTTCCTTGTAGGGTCTCTACATGTGGATTTCAATTTTTCAGTTCTATGTGTTTCTTGTCTAATTCTTTATACAAGTTATTGTATTCTTACTTCTCATGACTGATCTGCATTTCTCTCTTGAGCAATATTGTCAAACCCCATTCTTTTTGTGTGCTTGTCTTGCATCCATATCTCTTCTTTATTAAAATGAATATGCAATTCTTTACCCAATTTTATTGTTTTTTTAATTATTGAGAGAATATTTACATGAAATGCAGTCCAATTCTTTCAGATATGTTTTACAATTTTTTTCTCTTCTTCTGGGCTATGTTTATTTATTTATTTTTAAAAAGTTTTAAAGCAGGATTTATTGAGAGGACAGAAAAGCTCCCACAGTTGGAAGGGATCTGAGGGGGTTGCACGGTTTATTTTTTTTTTAAGTATCTTTTAAGAAACCAAATTGTCTTAGTTTTGATGAAAACAAATGTACCTTGACAATCTTTTTATTTTGAATCCTACCTAATAATTTCCATTATTTTAAAAAATATACTTTATAGCATCAGGTTTTGCAACTAGGTCTTTAATTCATTTTAAAATATGGTTCGAAATAAGGGTCAAGATACTTTTCTACATAAGCCGTTCAATTTTTTCCAAAACCATTTGTTGCAAAGACTGAAATTCCTTCAAAAGATCAAAAGTTGTGTGAATTTCTGGACCTGCTATGTTCTTATATTGATCTGCTTTTTCTGTCTTTTTCTTTTAATACACTTCATTGCTTTTCTAGTTAATTAAGCTGGAAACTTAGATTTTAATTAATCTACATATAAATATAGACTTTAAAGTAAAAAAAAAAGACTTGAGACTTGTCCCACAAGTTTATATTTTATGTTTTTTTGTTCAGTTCCAAATTTTCTTGTGATCTCTTTTGACATGTGGTTATTTAGAAATATGGTGTTCATTTTCAATAATTAGAATTTATAAAGATATTTTAAATTATGAATTTATGCTTTAATACATTGTAGTGAGAAATTATAATTTGTGTGCTAGTAATACTTTAAAATGTATTTACTTTTGGTTTATATCCCAGAATATGGTATTTCCTTGCAATTTTTTTTTTGTTGAAATCTCACTCTGTCGCACAGACTGGAGTGCAGTGGCACGCCCACAGCCAATGCAGTCTTGACTTGTTGAGTACAGTCAATCCTTCCACTTCGGCCTTCCAATTACCTGGAACTACAGGCCCCTGTCACCACGCCTGGCTAATTATTTTTTTTAATTTACTGTAGAGACAAGGTCTCCCCACGTTGCCCAGGCTTGTCTAGAACCCCTGGGCTTAGCTGATCCTCTCACCTTGGCCTCCCAAAGTGCTGGGATTACAGGTTTGAGCCACTATGCCCGGCCTGGCAAATGTTTCACTTTAAATTTAAAATTTATTTGCTATTGTTAGACTGGATATTCTCTAAATTAGATTAACTTTATTTAAGGTTTTTCCAGTTTTCTATATACTTACTATATTGTTTCCCAGTGGATTCTATTAGTTATAGTGAGAGGAGTGATGAAGTTAGACACAATATAATGAGTATCTTGTTCTCCTTTCTTGCCTCTTAGTTTTTGTTTTTATGTATTTTCAAGAGTTTTTTTGTGCGGACGCTTTTAAGCTTGATAGTTGAAAGAGTAAAATTGGTAAAATCAAAATGGAGTTGCCCTAGCTAAAGTGCAGACATTTGAAAGCAGCCATTAAAATTTTTTTTAAAAAAATTTATTATAAAGATGGTACTATTTGAGGTTAGTTATGTACAAATGGTTACTCTACAGGTACATTTTGAGGCTCACTTTGGTTACCACATCACCTGGTTTGGGATCAGGTACTCTTATTGATATATTGTACCTCCCCCATCCTGCTGGGAACTTCCCACTACTGCCAATCCCCTTCTTACAGAATTATGATAATTGTTCAGGGTCCACTTTTGAGTGAGAACATGTAATGCTCGGTTATTTGTTTCTGTGATAGTTCGCTGAGTCTTAGACTCTAAGTCCATTCAAGTTGCAATTTTGTCTTTCATGATGGCTGCGTAATATTCCATTATGTATATATAACCATGTTTTTGTTGTTGTTGTTGTTGTTGTTTTGAGTTGGAGTCTCACTCTGTTGCCCAGACTGGAGTGCAGTGGCCGCTCCCGGCCACCGCAGCCTTGACCTGCTGGGCTCCGGTGATCCTTCCGCCTCAGCCTTCCAAGTAGCTGGAATTACAGGCATGCACTACCACACCCGGCTGATTTTTTTATTTATTGTAGAGATGAGGTTGCGCTGCCCAGGCAGGTCTCGAACCCTCGGGCTCAGGCAATCCACTCACCTCAGCCTCCCAAAGGCGCGGGGTTACAGGCTGAGCCACGGAGCCCGGCTACAACCACATTTTTTAAATGCAGTCTACTCTCAATGGGCAGCACGATTGGTTCTATTTTTGATATATGACTAATGCTTCAATTAACACGTGCGTGCAGGTATATTTTTAGTAGCATGATTTGAGTTCCTCTGAGTATATTACCAGAAGGGGGATTGTTGGCTGGTATGGAAAAAATTTTTAGATCTTTTAGGAACCATCACACTGCTTTCCACAGAGGCTGTTCTACTTTATACTCCAACCAACAGTGTAGAAACTTTCCCTTTACTCTGCCAGCATCTGTTATATTTTGTTTTACTAATGACGGTGATTTTTTCTGGAGTTAGGTAGTATCACAATGTGGTTTTGATTTGCATTTCTCTGATGATTAGTGAGGCTGAACATTTTTTATGTGTGGTTGACTGCTCATACATGTTCTTTGAGAAGCGTCTATCCATGTATTTTTCCCACTTTTTAAAAAACGGGGCTGGTTTTTGTTTTTGTTTTTTTTTCCTTTTGGCATGTTTGAGGTCCTTGTAGCTCCAGGATGTTAGGCCCTTGTCAGATAAACAGTTTGCAAAAAATTTTTCGTATTCTGTGGTCTGTCTCCCCACTCTCTTAATGGTTTCTTTGCTTTGCAGAGGCTTTTCAGTTAGATGAGGTCTCATTTGTCTATCTTATCTCTTCTGGCATGGGCATCTGGGATGTTGGTCAAGAAATGATTGACTAGTCCAACTTCCATAAGGGTGTCTTTTGTGGTTTCTAAGATTTCTATAGCTTGAGGTTTTACATTTAAGTCTGTGATCTATTTGTAGCTGATCTTTGAAAAGCAGTCATTTTAACTGAGTTTCTTTTTCTTCTCCTCACGTGCATCGGTAATTAGTTATTGTGCTCCACATCCTCTAATCATTAGTCAAGAACAAACCAGGTTCACTGGAGATAGCTTTAGATAACTTTTTTGTAACCTCTAAATGTATTTTGTCCTATCTACTCTTTTATTCTAAGTATTTGTTTTCAGGAATGCAAGACCAAGTTAACCTCACCTATTGTAATCAGCTTCCTGTGACTTCCCACCAACCCTCTAGTGGAATCACAAGACCAATTGCCTTGAAAAAGACCTAGAAAGCAAGACCAGTGTTATCAACACCCAAACATGCAATTGTTGGAGATTTTCACTATTTCTGCTTCTTTATAAAAACTT
>NW_007149297.1:0-9020 GCF_000164805.1 Carlito syrichta | reverse complement strand
ACTTTATAGCATCAGGTTTTGCAACTAGGTCTTTAATTCATTTTAAAATATGGTTCGAAATAAGGGTCAAGATACTTTTCTACATAAGCCGTTCAATTTTTTCCAAAACCATTTGTTGCAAAGACTGAAATTCCTTCAAAAGATCAAACGTTGTGTGAATTTCTGGACCTGCTATGTTCTTATATTGATCTGCTTTTTCTGTCTTTTTCTTTTAATACACTTCATTGCTTTTCTAGTTAATTAAGCTGGAAACTTAGATTTTAATTAATCTACATATAAATATAGACTTTAAAGTAAAAAAAAAAGACTTGAGACTTGTCCCACAAGTTTATATTTTATGTTTTTTTGTTCAGTTCCAAATTTTCTTGTGATCTCTTTTGACATGTGGTTATTTAGAAATATGGTGTTCATTTTCAATAATTAGAATTTATAAAGATATTTTAAATTATGAATTTATGCTTTAATACATTGTAGTGAGAAATTATAATTTGTGTGCTAGTAATACTTTAAAATGTATTTACTTTTGTTTTATATCCCAGAATATGGTATTTCCTTGCAATTTTTTTTTTGTTGAAATCTCACTCTGTCGCACAGACTGGAGTGCAGTGGCACGCCCACAGCCAATGCAGTCTTGACTTGTTGAGTACAGTCAATCCTTCCACTTCGGCCTTCCAATTACCTGGAACTACAGGCCCCTGTCACCACGCCTGGCTAATTATTTTTTTTAATTTACTGTAGAGACAAGGTCTCCCCACGTTGCCCAGGCTTGTCTAGAACCCCTGGGCTTAGCTGATCCTCTCACCTTGGCCTCCCAAAGTGCTGGGATTACAGGTTTGAGCCACTATGCCCGGCCTGGCAAATGTTTCACTTTAAATTTAAAATTTATTTGCTATTGTTAGACTGGATATTCTCTAAATTAGATTAACTTTATTTAAGGTTTTTCCAGTTTTCTATATACTTACTATATTGTTTCCCAGTGGATTCTATTAGTTATAGTGAGAGGAGTGATGAAGTTAGACACAATATAATGAGTATCTTGTTCTCCTTTCTTGCCTCTTAGTTTTTGTTTTTATGTATTTTCAAGAGTTTTTTTTGTGCGGACGCTTTTAACTTGATAGTTGAAAGAGTAAATTGGTAAAAATCAAAATGGAGTTGCCCAATCTAAGTGCACACATTTGAAAAGCAGCCATTAAAATTTTTTTTAAAAAAATTTATTATAAAGATGGTACTATTTGAGGTTAGTTATGTACAAATGGTTACTCTACAGGTACATTTTGAGGCTCACTTTGGTTACCACATCACCTGGTTTGGGATCAGGTACTCTTATTGATATATTGTACCTCCCCCATCCTGCTGGGAACTTCCCACTACTGCCAATCCCCTTCTTACAGAATTATGATAATTGTTCAGGGTCCACTTTTGAGTGAGAACATGTAATGCTCGGTTATTTGTTTCTGTGATAGTTCGCTGAGTCTTAGACTCTAAGTCCATTCAAGTTGCAATTTTGTCTTTCATGATGGCTGCGTAATATTCCATTATGTATATATAACCACGTTTTTGTTGTTGTTGTTGTTGTTGTTGTTGTTTTGAGTTGGAGTCTCACTCTGTTGCCCAGACTGGAGTGCAGTGGCCGCTCCCAGCCACCGCAGCCTTGACCTGCTGGGCTCCGGTGATCCTTCCGCCTCAGCCTTCCAAGTAGCTGGAATTACAGGCATGCACTACCACACCCGGCTGATTTTTTTATTTATTGTAGAGATGAGGTTGCGCTGCCCAGGCAGGTCTCGAACCCTCGGGCTCAGGCAATCCACTCACCTCAGCCTCCCAAAGGCGCGGGGTTACAGGCTGAGCCACGGAGCCCGGCTACAACCACATTTTTTAAATGCAGTCTACTCTCAATGGGCAGCACGATTGGTTCTATTTTTGATATATGACTAATGCTTCAATTAACACGTGCGTGCAGGTATATTTTTAGTAGCATGATTTGAGTTCCTCTGAGTATATTACCAGAAGGGGGATTGTTGGCTGGTATGGAAAAAATTTTTAGATCTTTTAGGAACCATCACACTGCTTTCCACAGAGGCTGTTCTACTTTATACTCCAACCAACAGTGTAGAAACTTTCCCTTTACTCTGCCAGCATCTGTTATATTTTGTTTTACTAATGACGGTGATTTTTTCTGGAGTTAGGTAGTATCACAATGTGGTTTTGATTTGCATTTCTCTGATGATTAGTGAGGCTGAACATTTTTTATGTGTGGTTGACTGCTCATACATGTTCTTTGAGAAGCGTCTATCCATGTATTTTTCCCACTTTTTAAAAAACGGGGCTGGTTTTTGTTTTTGTTTTTTTTTCCTTTTGGCATGTTTGAGGTCCTTGTAGCTCCAGGATGTTAGGCCCTTGTCAGATAAACAGTTTGCAAAAAATTTTTCGTATTCTGTGGTCTGTCTCCCCACTCTCTTAATGGTTTCTTTGCTTTGCAGAGGCTTTTCAGTTAGATGAGGTCTCATTTGTCTATCTTATCTCTTCTGGCATGGGCATCTGGGATGTTGGTCAAGAAATGATTGACTAGTCCAACTTCCATAAGGGTGTCTTTTGTGGTTTCTAAGATTTCTATAGCTTGAGGTTTTACATTTAAGTCTGTGATCTATTTGTAGCTGATCTTTGAAAAGCAGTCATTTTAACTGAGTTTCTTTTTCTTCTCCTCACGTGCATCGGTAATTAGTTATTGTGCTCCACATCCTCTAATCATTAGTCAAGAACAAACCAGGTTCACTGGAGATAGCTTTAGATAACTTTTTTGTAACCTCTAAATGTATTTTGTCCTATCTACTCTTTTATTCTAAGTATTTGTTTTCAGGAATGCAAGACCAAGTTAACCTCACCTATTGTAATCAGCTTCCTGTGACTTCCCACCAACCCTCTAGTGGAATCACAAGACCAATTGCCTTGAAAAAGACCTAGAAAGCAAGACCAGTGTTATCAACACCCAAACATGCAATTGTTGGAGATTTTCACTATTTCTGCTTCTTTATAAAAACTTTAAAAGCCCTCTCTCCTTAAAGCATATGCTGTGCTTACCTGTAAACCTTGGGCTCTATCTGCCTGTGGAAAGGGGATAATAAACTTTTTTCTTTATTTTTGAACATATTTACTTTATTCCTATTTATTCCCATTCCTGCCTTGCCTCAGTTTATCCTTACATTAGTCTTCTTGAGGAATCTACTGCATTATCTTTATGTAGGTTTTTCATTGTCAATGGTTTATTATGCTATTCATGTGTATATGTGTATATATATATATACACACAGAGGGATTTCATTTATATATATATAGCTTTATATATATATATTTATACATATATATAAATGAAATCCCTCTGTTTCTGTCTTATATTTGAGACAGGGTTTCACTTTGTTGCACAAGCTGGAGTGCAGTGGCATAAGCATGGCTCATCACAGCCTCAGACTTTTGGACTCAAGGGCTCCTCCTGCCTCTGTCCCTCAATTAGTTAGGACTATAGACACTCACCACACCTTCACTGGCTAATTTTTCTGTGTTTTGTAGAGATGGGGGATACACTTTTTTGTGCAGCCTGGTCTTGAACTGCTTGCTTTCAGAAATCTAGCTGTCTTGGTCTCCCAAAGTGCTGGATTACAGGTGTGAGTCACAGCGCCTGGCTCTATTTATTTCCATTTCCTCTCCTTCATCTATTCAGTATGGTTGTTTCTGCCAGTTTTGGAATCCTGAGAAATCTGAAGTCTCTGCCGCTTGGAGTATTTTGTGAGTGCAATTCTGCAGGTACCGCTCATCTCTGATATTATGCAACTGTCCTGATAGCATCACCATCTTGGGCTCACTCAGCAACAATGAAATAAATATAACTTTTGCTAAACTTATGTCTTTGTCGTTCATAGATCCTATGTCCCTGGGTATTCAAGGGTTTGTATTCTCTCTATATAAGGACTGAACTCACTTTTTGTTCTGAATGTTATCATGTTTGCTATATCTTTCTACAAATCTCTAAACCAGATTCCTGCCTAGTTCATGCTGAATAACTACTACTTATTGCTTGTAATCTTAATTTCATTTGATTCTTCTAATGAGTTTTTGAGATGAGAACTATAATGATCTGTTTCACAAGAGAAGAATCAGGTTCAGGGCATATAGATAACATAGCTAGATACACCAACAGTAAGTTGTAGGTGTGGTTTTCAGAATCATATCTTTTTTTCCATTCAATAAGACTTATTGATTTCCTACAAATGCCAGGTAGTATTCTTCAATATTATTAATAGGTATGTTCAGGAAATATGGCGGTGAACAATACAGAAAATATCCTCATTCCCTACTTGGAGGATTGAGGTGAACAAAAACTAGCAAATAGGTAAACACAAATTAAGGGAAAGGGTAAAATAAATATTATGTAGGGTTAGCACTACAGAGAAAGAGAATTCAGGGAAGGGGCATGATGAGTGTTTTCTGTGGGGGAAAGTTGAACTTTGTAATTAGAGTGAAGGTGAAATTCAAGAAGAAACTTGAAAGCGTTGTAGAAATCCCCTATCTGGGGAATAAGTATACTAGGTTGAGGGAACAGATGAGAAGGCAATGAGTCGAAAACTTCCATAGAGTACTCAAAGAACAGGAAAAAATCAGTGTGTTGGGGAAAAGGGGGCTTAGTGCAGAGAGGAGAAGATAATGAAATCAGAAAGCCTGATGCAGCCATCCTCCTAGACTCAGCCCCAACTTCTCCTGCAGTCTGAGAAGTACCCCAAGGAAATGCCAGAGTGTCCAACTCTCCAGGCTTGCTGCTGGGGAAGATTATGCAGGGCAACAAGCTTCAGATGTTCCACCAAGGAGCTCCCCCCACCCAGAGCTGCCAGTCATAGGCCCTCCAAGGGCAAGTACAAAACCACTGCTCCTGCTGCTGCCACCTCCACTGCAACTGTGGTGGATTAGAGGTGAGCTGCCTGCACAACCCAAATGCTCTATGCTTCTATCCCAATACCCATCTCATCTCCTCAAGCCACTCTTTCAGAAGGAAGTCCCAGACATTCTTGTGTGTAGATTCCCATCCTTTTTTTTTTCTTTCCTCACCTCTCATCCAGTCCATTCCACCATGACCCCGGTTATCTCTGACAAGCCTATCAATTCCACAATCATTTCTAGCATCTTAGCTAACACATCTGCTCATTTCACCTCAAATGCCACTTCAGAAACTGGGGTTATTCACATTGACATTACTCCTGTATCTAAGAGTGTGACTTTCAGATCCACTCCCAGTTCAGGGAGAGGGCACTTCCATTCTCTCAAATCCAATTTTTTTTTAAAAGGAAAGTTGCACTCTAAAAAGTTATCAGTCTGCATCTGCTCACCTATTTTAATTTCTTCAGTCTCACTTCAACTATTGACCATCCCTTTGACTAGAAAACTATCCATTGACTCAAATTTAGGACACTCCATGATCAACAACAGGGACCCTATGTCCCCTGTGTCCTGTTTTGACAGGACTTTCTATCATGGTTCCTCCAGTGACCTCCACTCTAGTGAGCAGCATCTCATCCACATCAGTATCCAGCCAAGCTTTGACTCCAGGTCTTTAGATACCGCACCTACTTCCAAGGCTGTCAACTTCCAGTCTTTCTCTATATTCAGGTATGTTACCACATTCACACAGAGCACCTGAGGCCCAATTGCTCAACATGGGTGATGCTCTGGAAAATAGAACTGTGGATCTGTAGGAAATCCTCTAGTTTCCCTTCTAGTAAAAACACCAGGGAAGCACCCTGCAAGGTGGTTCCTTGTGACTTTAGAGTAGCCAGTATTGTTGATCAAATATTAGGAGACACCTGGTCAGAATAATGGTACCTGTGATATAAAGATGAAAAACAGTCACTGGGGCACCCAGCACCTAGCAGAATTTCAGGAGCCACCATTCCATGGAAGACTCCTCTCATGGATCACATGAAATAATGAGACAGTCTCTCTCTGCATATTCGGTTTCAACAATAGGACATTGGTCCATGAAAAAGGAACTTCAGTCCTTTTAAGGTATATTTAATCTGCCCTAATTACATAAGTCAGAGGTCCCAAGTCTCAAGGGTTGTGTGTACACATGTATATGAGTGTGTGTGTTTGCATGGGAAACCACGTGGCAGACCAGTTCACTTAGAAGTCACTGTATTTGAGATCCTCCACAATGGAGAGTTGAAGAGACCTGCACATACAAGAAGCCAGGCCTTCCCTGGCTTGACTGTTAACCTGTATGAAAAAAGCTCTGGATCACATCTCTCTAGTCTTGAGACTGGGAGAATGGTCACTGCTGTTTACAGGGGCGCTTCTTCTCCTTGCTGATTTAACTTATTGACCCCTTAACTTTTCCAGAAGTTACGTATTCACAACTTTAGTTCTTATTAAACTGCCTTTTCTCAGTCTTTGTTTTTTGACTCAACTGCGGAGGAAACTATGACATATACGTGGTCTGATATGTTTTTAGCCAGACATACACAAAATATTCTGTTTCCAGGGACTAGGATGTGGAATCAGGTACCTTTATGACTTTAGATTTTTAGTGAAGAATTAGCCCAGTGTCTCTGTGTTAGTGTCTCAGAGATGACAACAAAGAGCAAACTAAAAATAATCTCCTAAGCCTCCAAACAACTGAAGAGACAACCACTTTTGGCTAAGCAGACTTCAGAGAAACTTGAAACACTAAATTGCAGACCGTGACAGAAGAGGTGTCCAGGCCTCCTTAGACTCTCTCCCTTCTGAAGTTTAGGCTCAACTGACTGGCAATAACATTAAATGAGAGATCATAAGGCTGACTAAACACACGTTTTTGTGGCAATAAGATACCAAATTTCTACCTGACTCAGGTATAGTATCACCTGCTCTCTGTCGACTGCCACCCCTGAGACATCATCTACATAATAAGGCCTGGCTTCCACAATCCTGTTAGTTTTGTGTGCATTCCTTTCTACTAACTGCCTAAATCATTAGACAAAGCTGAAATCTTTAAACCAACTGATAATCAGAAAATCTTTGACTTCAAATATGAATTATGAACCTCTGGGTCAATGCATCCTGCCTCTCTGAGCCAATCTAATACTTACTTTGCATGTTTTGATTTCTGTATTTGCCCATAATCTGACTTCCCAATCTGAATTGATTTATATATTTGCCCATATATGACTTTCTAAATTGTATCAAATCAAACACTTGACTACGTCAGGCACACTTTGTCAAGACCTCTTGAGACTGCTGTACTCTGGACCATAGTCACTCATATTGACTCAGAACAAACCTCTTTAAATTTTTGCCCAGTTTGACTCTTCATGTATAGCAGGGAAAATGAGGGTCAGACTGGGGAGAGACCAGGTGACCCCCCCCCACTTTGTCTCTTGTCTATATTCTTGTTGCCAATTCTTCTATCCTTCTCATCTCATTGGACACTCTATCTTATATGACATGTGACAGAGCACTGAATTTGCTGATTTAGGTTTTTAAAATGTTTCAGTGCCTTTTTGTTTAATTTTCCTCAGGTCAGTCATTCTTACAGTTTCCCACTGCAACCAGAGTGGTGGACTTTGCATCTTTCTTCTTGCTTCTCTGTCAATCAATGTTTACTTTCATTTATTTTTTCTGCAAACTTTTACATTTTGTTATGCAATTGCAGCAAAGTTTTCCATATTTTAGCCATATATTTACTCTGAGGTCTAGCTGAGAATAGTGCACTGAGAAGTCTCAAGAGAGGAGTGTGATGTTCAGATGTGCATTCCAGTGAGGAAGACTGAGGCAAAGGAAACCAAACAGCTTCTAATTGTTACAGTCATTTCATAGATCTGGAGGACACATCTGGCTCTAAGAAAACTCTCCAGAAATGTGGTAGGAACCAAGATGTTCAGTGTCAATGGGTGTTGACAGTCACATGAATCACTGGGCATATGATAGCACCTAGTGACAAAATAGGGGTAGAGACAGACTCCCAGAAACAGGAGATAAGGTACACCACCCAGGGTCACACAGGTAAGTACTCGGGTCAGGATATAAAGGGAGCAAGAGAGAAAGACTGAGCAAGATACCCATTGTGATTTCTGTCTCCTGATGTCCAACTGTGGTGTCTGTCAATTGTCCACTGGACTGTGACCCTGCACCTCGAGTGAGAACCAGGATGTTCAGTATCATTAGGGATAGGCAGCATGTGAATAAGTGTAGATGACCAGAAAGATTCTAGGAGCTGACATGTGGCAGACCATCATGAGGGCCTGATACATAGCAGTCAGTACTGCTTTCTTTCATCAGCCACAACAGAGTCTTGCCAGATGCTCTTCAAACGCAATTTATATGTATTAGAACAGAAAAGTGTGAACATTATGTATATATACCAAATTTCAGAAACTTATTTTGCATGTTTCATTTCACCAGATACTCATAGTATGCATTTAATTAAAAGTCCATATTTTCAGGGAGGAGAGCAGCTAGGTAGAGAGATAATGAAGTTTCTTTCTTCTTACTCAGAAATTAGTAGGACCAGGATACAAAACCAGGTGTGAATGCTACAAATCCTCTCTCTTTGTGCTTGATGCACACTGCACACATCAAAAAGAATCACAGAGGTGTAGGACATATGTCCCTTGTAGGCATATTATTTGGTTGGTGGTAATTTTAACATATTACAACTAACTAGCACATTGAAAATACTATACTACTTCTTGCATTAATTACAACAGCTCAACCTTTGGGTTGAATTAATCAGACCAAATAGGTTAGGGAAAGATTTACTGACACCTAATGACAATTTTTGAAGTACCCTTGACTATTTATTAAAGGTACAATAGAGATCTTTTCTATCCCTTGAAATACTGGTTTCACTCTACTGAATATGCTAAACTCAATATCAGTTTCTACTAAAACGTTATATGAAATTTTCACATGATACTAGTAATATTTTTGGCTAGTATAGAATAAGGGTTAATAGCAGCTTCTTCATTATAATGCTCTGTTAACACATTTGGTTAAAATCC
>NW_007149296.1:0-353 GCF_000164805.1 Carlito syrichta | reverse complement strand
GTGGGATAAGGGGCTCAGAGGCCGGCCCCCCCACCCCCGGGCAGCTCCCCGCCATGGCCCTAACATCCCAGCTCACCATTCATGTCGACCTCCACGGGCATCTGGATGCAGCAATGCTCCAGCTCTTCCACTCGCTCCTTGACATCTGGTGTTTCCTCCTCCATGACCTCTAGGAAGCACCTCTGGAGCCAGAACCGAGTCAGGGGTCAGCAGCAACCTGCCACCCCACCCTACTTGGGTCTGACAGGAAAGACTCCCTCACCTCCATCGTCTCCATGGCCCTCTGGAGGTCCTGGTGCGCCTCCACAGACATAGACTCTCCTCTGGTCCCAGGGACTGGGGCCACCTCCTCC
>NW_007149295.1:0-357 GCF_000164805.1 Carlito syrichta | reverse complement strand
TTTATGTACCTTTGAGTATATTCCCAAGAAAGGGATTGGTGGATCATCAGGAAGGTCAACGTTTAGTTCTTTTAGGAAATGCCACATCACTTTCCATAGAGCTTGAACTAGCTTCACTCCCACCAGCAGTGTAGAAGCATTCCCTTTTCTGTGCACCTGCACCAGCATCTGTTGTTTTTTGATTTATTAATGGTGGCCATCCTTACAGGAATTAAGTTGTATAATGACCCAACTTCATAGGCATTTCTTTTTATTCGATCATAATTTGGGATCAATGTGTTAAATTTTAGCAAAGAAATATTTGCTTTAATCTTTCTACTGGCATTTATAATGTACTTTTCCTCCATTCAGACCTTT
>NW_007149294.1:0-1004 GCF_000164805.1 Carlito syrichta | reverse complement strand
GCTGATTTTGTGATTTATTGTAGAGATGAGGTCTCGCTGAAGATTCTTTAGTCAATTAAGCTCAGCAATCCCATAAAATTCACCACCAAAACGCTGCAGCTTTAAGATACCAGTTTCAGCCAGGCTCAGTGGCTCAGCCTGTAATCCCATGCCTTTGGGAGGCTGAGGTGAGTGGATTGCCTGAGCACAGGGGTTTGAGACCCGCCTGGGCAGCGAGACCTCATCTCTACAATAAATCAAAAAATCAGCCAGGCGTGGAAGCGCATGCCTGTAATTCCGGCTACTTGGAAGGCTGAGATGGAAGGATCGCCAGAGCCCAGCAGGTCGAGGTTGTGGTGGCCGAAAGTGGCCACTGCACTCCAGTCTGGGAGACAGAGTGAGACTCCAACTAAAAAAAAAAGATACCAGTTTCACATTCCAAGGGAGGCAACCTATTAAACCTCCCCCTCTGAGATTTTGCTTTTCACAATTGGGTTACTGATAATGCTCCTGCTTATACATCCAAGGCTTTTCAATGTTTTTGTGTCCAATTTGGCATTTCTCATTCCACAAAAATTCTTTATAATCCTTAGGGTCAAGTTATAGTCAAAAGAGCCCATCAAACACTAAAGAATCAAATAGTTAAACTGCAGGAAGGGGAGTTTAAGTATAGCTCTTCCCATCATATTGTAAATCATGCCATCAGAAAATTTAAGGCAGCAATAGATTTGGTGCAACTACAACTAGAAGCCAGCCACATTAAACCTTCCACTAGCCCATGGAAAACCCCTATATTTGTTATTAAGAATATATCAGGTAAATGAAAACTTTTACAAAATTTAAGGGCCGTTAATGCTACTATGAAAACTATGAGAGCACTCAGCCTAGAAAAAGCCATCTGTTCCAGAAATTCCTGGCATTACTGTTTATGGCCTTGTTAGTTATTTGTTTGTTTTAGAATTCTCCTTTAGAAATAAATTACAAGGGCTCAGAGCAAATTCTGTGTTTTCAAAAAATTTATACAA
>NW_007149293.1:0-756 GCF_000164805.1 Carlito syrichta | reverse complement strand
GAAGGGGAGTTTAAGTATAGCTCTTCCCATCATATTGTAAATCATGTCATCAGAAAATTTAAGGCAGCAATAGATTTGGTGCAACTACAACTAGAAGCTGGCCACATTAAACCTTCCACTAGCCCATGGAAAACCCCTATATTTGTTATTAAGAATATATCAGGTAAATGAAAACTTTTACAAAATTTAAGGGCCGTTAATGCTACTATGAAAACTATGAGAACACTCAGCCTGGAAAAAGCCATCAGGTTCCAGAAATTCCTGGCATTACTGTTTATGGCCTTGTTAGTTATTTGTTTGTTTTAGAATTCTCCTTTAAGAAATAAATTACAAGGGTTCAGAGCAAATTCTGTGTTTTCAAAAAATTTAAACAAATAAAGAAGGTTTTCACCTCCTTTGTCCCCTCCTGTTCCTCCTACAACTCCGATTCCTGCTTTCCTTCTAACTCAAAGTCTGACTCAGCTGGTTTAACTACTCCTGTTTCTTGTAATCTGCTCTGTCAGTTTCTCTTCCTTCTTGTTCGCCACCTTTATCTGGGAAGGAAGGGCTGGCGTCTACGGCCATGGCGCCTAATGCTGACCTTCAATATTTCTCTTGTACCTTTGGAGAAGAGGCGGGTACCAAAGGCCACGTCATCTGATCCCAGCCTTCTGTCTTTCTCTTGTACCTTCGGAGAAGGGGTGGGTGCCAAAGGCCACAGCACCTGACCCCAGCCTCCAGTCTTTCTCTTTTGTCTTTGGAGGAGGAGTGAGTGCC
>NW_007149292.1:0-818 GCF_000164805.1 Carlito syrichta | reverse complement strand
GGGGGTGGCTGGGACATAAGGAAGATAAAATTCTTATTTGTTGTTTTCTTATGATAAATTTATCTCAAGTTATATCTAAACTGAGACTATATCAACCTTCTTTCCAGACAAAAGTATAGGAATCATATAAATTAATCCTGTTAACTAACCATAGGCTACTAAGACAAATAAAAAAGGTTTTTCAAAAATCAGATAAAAATTCAATAATGTTTCTAAGTCGCCTCTCTGAGACATTGCAGTAGTTTACTAATATCAATTTAAATTCTCTGGAAGGATAAGCTCTTTTGGCTCTGTATTTGTTCTCCCAGTCGGCACCAGACATTAGGTACAAACTCCTAAAAATTAAGAATAGCTCACAAACCCTATAACTAAAGCTATTGGACACAGCCCTTATAGTCTTTAATAACAGGAAGGAGAAAAGAATGCAGGACCACAAACATAAACGGGAAGCGTTTCAAATTTTGTCTACCACTTTAGGAAGAGCTACATGCCCAACTCTACTTGAATTTCCCGGTCCAATCTTTCCTTCATCCCTTTCGGTTGTGGGGTGCAGGACATTATATCCAGGCCCCTCACTGTGCTGTTGCTTACATGTGTTCTGTTATATAAAATGTTTCAACACTTCTTCCTTTTTATGCCAACGTGTCCAGTATTGGAAAGAGACATTATATACAAAATTAAAACTCATATTATTCTTTGCCCTCACCATTATGCTTTTTGGGTGCCTTTTGTTTAACTTTGGAATTCCCTAATTGTTCTACATGGAATCCTATCTAAGCCTTGCCATTGCATATAACTTATTGCTTTAGTTATAGCTC
>NW_007149291.1:0-773 GCF_000164805.1 Carlito syrichta | reverse complement strand
TATAGAGATTTATGATTCTTAAACAGCCTTCTTATTTAATGATTCCTGTAAAATTTCCATCCCTTTGGTATGATGAATATAGTTTAAGAACATTTTATGAGGTTAACTCACTGTTGTCACGACCAAAAAGATTTATAGCAAATTTAATTTTAGGTATTACAGCTTTGATAGCCATTGCTGCTTCAGTTTCAGTTTCAGCCATAACTTTAGCTAAAGAAGTCCATACTGCTTCATTTACAGATCAGTTATCTAAGAATGTCTCATTATCTTTAGCTGCTCAAGAAATTATTGACCAAAAGATAAAAAGTAAAGTTAATGCATTAGAAAAGGATATTTTGATTATAGGACAAGAACTTGTAATCTTGAAAATTAAATTGGCCTTGTGATGTCATTCAGAGTTTAAATGGATTTGTGTCACACCTCTCCAAGTGAACAAATCTATTCATACCTGGGATAGGATTAAAAATCATATCTCTGGAATTTGGGACCATTCCGATATAAGCTTGGATCTTTCCAAACTTCATCAGGAAGTACAAGATATTAGTTTGGCTGAAAAACAATTTGAGTTCACCCAAATGACTCAGTAAATCTTTAACAATTTTTCTTTATTTGTCAACAAAAAATCATTATTGTCTATATTAATCAATGTGGGGATTTGTGGAGGAATAATTTTGTTACCATTATGCTTACTTCCAGTAATCTTCAATCATTGAAAAATAATATCTCTCAATGAAGCACAGAATTTTGCGGCTTCGTATTAAAAAAATAAAAAA
>NW_007149290.1:0-829 GCF_000164805.1 Carlito syrichta | reverse complement strand
ATATCTCTCAATGAAGCACAGATTGCGGCTTTGTATTAAAAAATAAAAAAGGGGAGATGTTGGGATCCAGCCTTGGAGGGCCACCTGATTGATAGGGTCCTAGTAGGCTGAAGACCCCAGGCCACAGGGCAAGCCTGGGAAGCTGAGGCCCTCTGTCTTCCACCTTTGCTGTTTGGTACCACCAAAGAATTCTGTGCAGTCGTGGAAGAAGAAAATGGCATGTTTATGTGAAGTAGTCACAGCTAACCTGGAAATGTCATGGTTCATTTTTCCATTTCCCACTATGCCGTTTGGCCTTTTCTAACATATGCAGTGGTTAAACTTTGAAGCACATCAAGAATGCTTTCTTTCACTTGGTTATAAGTTACTAGATATTGTTTGAGTAAAAAATGATATAAATATATTCACTCATTTGATTTAGAATTATGTAGTTTAGTGTTTAGACATAAGGATTTTAGAAGCACAAGTTTATAGTAAGTTCATTATGAATTCATTATAAGTTCTAACACTTATCTAGGAGTTATGTAGGTGATTTATAACACTGTTTTCACAGACTTAGGTTAAAGATTAATTGTTAAGATTTTTACTTAATTCTATAGTTAAGATTTTTAGTAAACGTTTATAGAGTGGGTTTTCACTGAATTCATATGTTAATTAGATACTTTTATGATAAATTAACATACAGAAAGCAACTAAATACAGAAAGCAACCTCAGGGGCCTGGGAAACATCACTAAAAGCTTCGTTGAGTTTTCCTTAGAAATAAACACTGCAGGATAAGAGAAAAGAAACGAAGACATCTGGACAAAGAGGCAATTACAAAGCTCTGA
>NW_007149289.1:1209-7888 GCF_000164805.1 Carlito syrichta | reverse complement strand
GGTGCTGGGGCTGTTCTTGAACCCAGGGGCTCAGGTCCAACCTCTTGCCTCCACCTCCCAGGCACCAAGATGACAGGTGTGAGCCCCTATCTGGTCTCCACACCCCTCTTGGGCCCCACCGCTAAACCCACTACATCCTGTTGGGAGTCAGCCTTGGAGGTCCACCTGATTGACAGGGTCCTGGTGGGCCAAAGACTCCAGGCCACAGGGCGAGCCCGGGAAGCTGAGGCACTTCTGTCTTCCACCTTTGCTGTTTGGTACCACTGAAGAATTCTGTGCAATCATGGAAGAAGAAAATGGCATGTTTATGTGAAGTACTCACAGCTAACCTGGATAAATTATGGTTCACTTTTCCATTTCCCACTATGCCGTTTGACGTTTTCTAACATATGCAAGGGTTAAACTCTGAAGCACATTAAGAATGCTTTCTTTCACTTGGTTATAAATTACTAGATATTGCTTGAGTAAAAAATGATATAAATATATTCACTTCTTATTTGATTTAGAATTATGTAGTTTAGTGTTTAGACATAAGGTTTTTAGAAACACAAGTTTATAGTAAGTTTATTATGAATTCATTATAAGTTCTAACACTTATCTAGGAGTGATGTAGGTGATTTATAACACTGTTTTCACAGACTTAGGGTAAAGATTAATCGTTAAGGTTTTTACTTAATTCTGTAGTTAAGATTTTTAATAATTGTTTATAAAGTGGGTTTTCACTGAATTTATAATATGTTAATTAGATACTTTTATGATAAATTAACATACAGAAAGGAACTAAATACAGAAAGCAAACTTGGGGGTCTGGGAAACATCACTAAACTCTTCTTTTGAGTTTTCTTTAGAAATAAACACTGCAGGATAAGAGAAAATTAACGAAGACACCTGGACAAGAGGGGCTGGAACCCTGCAAGTGGCCCCCAACGTGGGAGCTTGAAGGTAATCTTTTCTCTTTCTTTTTGGGATGGATAGGAACTCACCTGGGGCGCCATGGGCCCCCCTGTAGAGATAAGCAGGGAAAGGATAGGTGAGAAAGGCTAGGGCCGTGATAAAATCATGGGCCACAGAGAGTCTAAAAAAAGAAAACTGTTCATCAGTATTCTAATAGATACATTATCAAAAAGAGGGATTAAAATTTCCTCTACACTATTGTCTCGTTTTCTCCATTTTGTACAAGCACAGTGCCCATGGTTCCCTGAAGAACTCACCATTAATTTAACAACATGGACAAAGATTGGGGAGGAATTAAAGCTATATTATATGCTCCATAGTCCTGAGTCAGTGCCTGTAAATTCTTTTGCATTGTGGAATATAATTAGAGATGTCTTACGTCCACAACAAGAGGTTAATAAAATGCCCATTAAAGTAAAAGTGGAACCAGGTGAAAGAACTCCTTTTTTAAACCCTATTCATTCCCAGGCAATGTTAGTCACTGCTCATGTTGATGATGATCCTCCACCCCCTGAGGATAAGAAAAACTTAGAAGAAGAAGCAGCTAGGTATTATGAAGAAAAATATCAGATAATTTAAACTTGCCCGCCGGAGCCAAAAGACCTAGCAGCGCCAGAGGGGGAGGCATTGTGATTTGTGACCATCTTGATTTGAGAGAAAAAAATTGTTTTTCTATACTAATTCTTGTTATATAAAAGGGCTGTTTCCTCATATTGAAACGGCCACCATTCCTGTTAATAAGATAACTATTCTTGATTTACTTGTTCAATTACAGCTATTAATAATTGTTAGAAACCAACCGGTTTTTATAGATCATATTAAATCTCATTCAGGAATCCCCGAACTTCTAAGTCAAGGTAATCAATTAACAAATGTGTTGACAAAATTAGCCATGTGCCTCTCCCTTGAAGATTTTTTTTTTAGTTGGAGTCTCACTTGGTCACCCAGACTGGAGTGCAGTGACCGCTTCTGGCCACAACAGCCTCGACCTGCTGGGCTCTGGCGATCCTTCCTCCTCAGCCTTCTGAGTAGCCAGAATTACAGGCATGTGCTACCATGCCCAGCTGATTTTGTGATTTATTGTAGAGATGAGGTCTCGCTGAAGATTCATTAGTCAATTAAGCTCAGCAATCCCATAAAATTCACCACCAAAACGCTGCAGCTTTAAGATACCAGTTTCAGCCAGGCTCAGTGGCTCAGCCTGTAATCCCATGCCTTTGGGAGGCTGAGGTGAGTGGATTGCCTGAGCCCATGGGTTCGAGACCCGCCTGGGCAGCGAGACCTCATCTCTACAATAAATCAAAAAGTCAGCCGGGCGTGGTAGTGCATTACTGTAATTCCGGCTACTTGGAAGGCTGAGGCGGAAGGATCACCAGAGCCCAGCAGGTCGAGGTTGTGGTGGCCGGGAGCGGCCACTGCACTCCAGTCTGGGAGACAGAGTGAGACTCCAACTCAAAAAAAAAAAAATACCAGTTTCACATTCCAAGGGAGACAGCTGATTAACCCTCCCCCTCTGAGATTTTGCTTTTCACAATTGGGTTTTGCAAAACAATTTAAAACTGATAATGCTCCTGCTTATACATCCAAGGCTTTTCAATGTGTTTGTGTCCAATTTGGCATTTCTCATTCCAAAAAAATTCCTTATAATCCTTAGGGTCAAGTTATAGTCAAAAGAGACCATCAAACGCTAAAGAATCAAATAGTTAAACTGCAGGACGGGAGTTTAAGTATAGCTCTTCCCATCATATTGTAAATCATGCCATCAGAAAATTTAAGGCAGCAATAGATTTGGTGCAACTACAACTAGAAGCCGGCCACATTAAACCTTCCACTAGCCCATGGAAAAACCCCTATATTTGTTATTAAGAATATATCAGGTAAATGAAAACTTTTACAAAATTTAAGGGCCGTTAATGCTACTATGAAAACTATGAGAACACTCAGCCTGGAAAAAGTCATCAGGTTCCAGAAATTCCTGGCATTACTGTTTATGGCCTTGTTAGTTATTTGTTTGTTTTTGTTTTCAAAAAATTTAAGCAAATAAAGAAGGTTTTCACCTCCTTTGTCCCCTCCTGTTCCTCCTACAACTCCAATTCCTGCTTTCCCTCTAACTCAAAGTCTGATTCAGCTGGTTTAACTACTCCTGTTTCTTGTAATCTGCTCTGTCAGTTTCTCTTCCTTCTTGTTCGCCACCTTTATCTGGGAAGGAAGGGCTGGCGTCTACGGCCACGGCGCCTAATGCTGACCTTCAATCTTTCTCTTGTACCTTTGGAGAAGAGGCGGGTACCAAAGGCCAAGGCATCTGACCCCAGCCTTCAGTCTTTCTCTTCTACCTTCGGAGAAGGGGTGGGTGCCAAAGGCCACAGCACCTGACCCCAGCCTCCAGTCTTTCTCTTTTGTCTTTGGAGGAGGAGTGAGTGCCAAGGGCCATGGCACCTAACTCCAGCCTCTAGACTTCTCACCCACCCTTTTCCCCACTGCTTAATAACCTCCTGGTGGCAACCCTACTAGCTGCAACAAGTCACCACCCCTCATGTGTAATTGGAAAGCCCATTCAAGTTTCCACATGGCTTAATAGGTCTCTTCTCAAGGGGGTGGCTGGGACATAAGGAAGATAAAATTCTTATTTGTTGTTTTCTTATGATAAATTTATCTCAAGTTATATCTAAACTGAGACTATATCAACCTTCTTTCCAGACAAAAGTATAGGAATCATATAAATTAATCCTGTTAACTAACCATAGGCTACTAAGACAAATAAAAAAGGTTTTTCAAAAATCAGATAAAAATTCAATAATGTTTCTAAGTCGCCTCTCTGAGACATTGCAGTAGTTTACTAATATCAATTTAAATTCTCTGGAAGGATAAGCTCTTTTGGCTCTGTATTTGTTCTCCCAGTCGGCACCAGACATTAGGTACAAACTCCTAAAAAGAAAGAATAGCTCACAAACCCTATAACTAAAGCTATTGGACACAGCCCTTATAGTCTTTAACGACAGGAAGGAGAAAAGAATGCAGGACCACAAACATAAACGGGAAGCGTTTCAACTTTTGTCTACCACTTTAGGAAGAGCTACATGCCCAACTCTACTTGAATTTCCCGGTCCAATCTTTCCTTCATCCCTTTCGGTTGTGGGGTGCAGGACATTATATCCAGGCCCCTCACTGTGCTGTTGCTTCCATGTGTTCTGGTATATAAAATGTTTCAACACTTCTTCCTTTTTATGCCAACGTGTCCAGCTTTATTGGAAAGAGACATTATATACAAAATTAAAACTCATATTATTCTTTGCCCTCACCATTATGCTTTTTGGGTGCCTTTTGTTTAACTTTGGAATTCCCTAATTGTTCTACATGGAATCCTATCTAAGCCTTGCCATTGCATATAAACTTATTGCTTTAGTTATAGCTCAGAGGTCAAGAAAAGTATAAAAAAGGTGTCTGGTATAAGGTATGTTTTTAGTAAGAAAGGATAAAGGAAATAGAAATAATTGTATAGGAAAAAGTCTTGTGTGGTACATTTGTGTTCTGTGGTGAATGGTTGGCTGTTTGGGAAAAAAAAGAAAGGGAAAGGAAGAGAAAATGGTATAAAAAAATAGAAGGTTCAAGCATAAAAAAATGGCTTAAGTATGTCAAACATGGTATGTAAAAGCCAGGAAGCTTTTTGGCCATAGGCCTCTTTTAATTGTAGTACCTTACACTACTCCTCAAATAACTTGGCTTTGTAGACAGTGCCCTGTGTGACAGTTAGTTGTAGCCCACTTTACTGGGCAAGTGGACTCCCACTATCCTCCTCCTTCACTTCTTACTTTTGCAAAAAATCATTTTTTTATCT
The DNA here is from genome assembly GCF_000164805.1 of Carlito syrichta. NCBI lineage: Eukaryota > Metazoa > Chordata > Mammalia > Primates > Tarsiidae > Carlito > Carlito syrichta. The sequence continues at coordinate 3,099 of NW_007149289.1, read as the reverse complement.
TTCTTCAGGTTACCAGTGCTCAACCTCTACAAAATGCTAACTTGGTTTTTACATATGGCTCCTCTTCTGAAACAGTGGTTACTGTTATTAGTGGTGTTACTTCTTGTTTTCAAACAGATTATAATTCCACTCAACGAGTTAAGCTGTTTGCAGCTTGTCAGGTATTTACAAAATTTTTTTTAAATCTCGACACTAACATTACGTTACAGGTGTACTGTGTCATTTAAAAACTGCTAGTCTTCATGTTGTCTTTTCCTTCTCCCCCACTAACATAATTGTTCTTTTATAAACCATTCAACTACATATTTGTGGTAGTTTGAAATCTGTTTATGCTACTCATTATTTATGCTCATTCTGACCTTCCTTGGTCCATTATCTAAAGGCAATGCTCTTACTAATGAGGCTATGTAATTTTTTGCTTTCCCTTTACTAGCAGCTACGGCTTCCCATGCCTTTCATCATCAGAATGCCCAAAGTTTACTTCACCTATTTGGGCTCCTAAAAGCAGAAACAAAACCGTTTAAACTCAGCTGACAACAAGGAAAAAGAAACTCTCATTCCTCAACTAAAACATCTTGCTCTTGAGAGGCTGCTGCTTCTACGAGAGTCTACAAACCACCAACTTGTGGACAGCTGAAAGTGCTGATGCATGATGCAGTGGACTTGGTTCAGTCTCAAATTACTTCTCTTACTCTCTCTACTGTTTTTATTGCTATACTGGCTATTATAGCAAGTCAGGTGGGCTGTATTTATTCAAAAAAACTTATTGTGCTTATATCCCAAACCCTCCAGTGTTACAGCCTGTTACATGGGATACTAAGATTATTACTGTTTTTACTAATCTTTCCTCTTTATTAAAAGGCCTCACTCTTTTTTCATCACAGGTAAAAAGTGCAATTAATCATAATTCTTATTTTTCAGATTGTTCTAGTTCTCCTCCAATATGTTTTAGTTTACCTAAAAATTCAGACTACTTGCATACATTGTAAATTAACTGTCTTACTTTTTCTAATTCATATAGAGAATTTATGATTCTTAAACAGCCTTCTTATTTAATGATTCCTGTAAAATTTCCATCCCTTTGGTATGATGAATATAGTTTAAGAACATTTTATGAGGTTAACTCACTGTTGTCACGACCAAAAAGATTTATAGCAAATTTAATTTTAGGTATTACAGCTTTGATAGCCATTGCTGCTTCAGTTTCAGTTTCAGCCATAACTTTAGCTAAAGAAGTCCATACTGCTTCATTTACAGATCAGTTATCTAAGAATGTCTCATTATCTTTAGCTGCTCAAGAAATTATTGACCAAAAGATAAAAAGTAAAGTTAATGCATTAGAAAAGGCTATTTTGATTATAGGACAAGAACTTGTAATCTTGAAAATTAAATTGGCCTTGTGATGTCATTCAGAGTTTAAATGGATTTGTGTCACACCTCTCCAAGTGAACAAATCTATTCATACCTGGGATAGGATTAAAAATCATATCTCTGGAATTTGGGACCATTCCGATATAAGCTTGGATCTTTCCAAACTTCATCAGGAAGTACAAGATATTAGTTTGGCTGAAAAACAATTTGAGTTCACCCAAATGACTCAGTAAATCTTTAACAATTTTTCTTTATTTGTCAACAAAAAATCATTATTGTCTATATTAATCAATGTGGGGATTTGTGGAGGAATAATTTTGTTACCATTATGCTTACTTCCAGTAATCTTCAAATCATTGAAAAATAATATCTCTCAATGAAGCACAGAATTTTGTGGCTTCGTATTAAAAAATAAAAAAGGGGGAGATGTTGGGATCCAGCCTTGGAGGGCCACCTGATTGATAGGGTCCTAGTAGGCTGAAGACCCCAGGCCACAGGGCAAGCCTGGGAAGCTGAGGC
>NW_007149289.1:0-899 GCF_000164805.1 Carlito syrichta | reverse complement strand
TGAGGCATTTCAAGGGCTGTAATTCGGAACTTTGGGCTAAAACTATCATTTTTGGCTTAATGATAAAGACTCATTAACTAAAAGCAGATAGTGTTCTTGGCTTATTTGTCACTTCCAGACCGCTAGATGGTGGTAAGTTTTAAAGCATATGTACGTGAAGGAATTTTCTTTGTCTTGCCCCTTTATGAATGGTATAAAAGCTCTGTGTTAACTAACATTAAATTGTCATCTGTTCAGGAAGCAGGTGTCCCAGTATAATATTTTCATCTTTCGCCTATCTGTCTCTCCTTCAGGAAACCTCACGATCCTTGCAGGGGCAGGACCCCTGCAACATCCGATCACCCAGGACCCCTGAGAGGGCAGCTGAATTCACCTCCCGAGCCCTACCCATGGGAAGATCTGGCTCAGGTGCTTACCTCTTCCAGGGTGCCTAACCCTCCGCCCCCATCGTCCCCAGGCTGGACCCACTCGCTCCTCCCAGGTGCTTTGGGAAAGGGAGGGCTTGACTCTCAAACCTTCTGGGGGACGGATACCACTGGAAGACTCATGCCTGTCTCCTTGGCAATTAAGAAGGCCAAGACAGAAAGATGTCCAAGACCCAGGAGCTTGAGAGCAATCTGGACACCATAGCAAATCCCCACCTCGATCCCAAGCAAAACCCAGAAAACCTTGGGTGAGGGCAGGCCTCGGCAGGAGGATCCCATGCAGTCCGGAGTTCAAGACCAGGCAGGAAGACCAGGATGTCGACCGAATGAAAAGCCTTAATCACAGCAGTTTGGGAATCCCAGACCAAGAGGATGGCCCCAGTTGAGCAATTTGAGAGTAGCCTGGGCCACCTAGTGAGAGAAGAAAAAAACAGAAATATATATATATATTCTCCTGAAAATTTTCAGCCCTCA
>NW_007149288.1:0-765 GCF_000164805.1 Carlito syrichta | reverse complement strand
CTCCTGAGTGGCAGGAATGACAGTCATGCTCCATCACGCTCAGTTCATTTTTTGGGGTTCTTGTAGAGATGAGGTCTCACCAAGGTGCCCAGACTGGTCTTGAAACCGGCGTCTCAGGTCATCCTCTCGCCTTGGCCTCCCAGAGTGCTGGAATGACAGGCATGAGCCACCGCACCCCACCTCCACACCCCTCTCGATGTCCCACATGGGGGCTCACTCCCTTCCAACGACCCAGAACCACAAAGAGGGCAGCCAGAGGTGCCCGCCGAGCCCTCCCCAGCGTGAATGCTTGGTGCAGGGTCATGTCTCCAGTAGGGCGCCCACCCTTCCCTCCACCACATTCCCCATGGTGGACCCACTTTCTTCTCCCAGGGGCTGCCTCAAGGAAAGAAAGGGCGTGACTCTCAAACATTCATGGTTGTGGGGACAGTCAGGTGACTCACACCTGTCTGCTTGGCACTCAAGAAGGCCAAGACGTGAAGATGGCCCAAGACTGGGAGCTTAATTCCAGGCTGGATGCCATAGGAAGCCCCCACCTCAACCCCAAGAAAAAAACAGATAACCTAGGTTGAGGCCAGGGCTTGGTGGGAAGATTGCCTCAAGTCCAGAGTTCAAGACCAGGTAGGATGACCAGGATGTCAAACAAATGGAAAGCCTGTGATCTGAGCTGTTTTGGAGGTCCAGGCTGAGAGGATGGCCTGAGTTGAGTGGTTTGAGAGCCTGGGCAACCTAGTGAGTTAAGAAAAGAAAAAAAGAAAGAAAGAA
>NW_007149287.1:0-770 GCF_000164805.1 Carlito syrichta | reverse complement strand
AGAAATCCATTCTCCTGCGAACCTACTGCCCTCACTCCATTCCCCCTTTGCCCCCGGAAATGTGAGGGTCCCCCAAGCTCGGCACCTTCCAGCCCCAACCCCCTCAATAGCTGCCTTTGCTCTGGAGTGTGAGTTCCCGAGGTTTTCTGGCCGGGTTCCTGCCATCTCTCCTCTCCGTGGTTAGAAATTTGCCCCAAGCAGTCCAAAGCTCTGACTTGGCAATGAGGAATTTCCGCAAAGAAATACCCGGGTTTTATCCCTCACCTGGGGACAAACCCATTTTTCCTGGCTCTAAAGCCAGTCGCCCTATGAACACACCACACGCAGTTGAGAATCTGTGTATGATTCTGATGTTTTTGGAGACAGGGTCTGGCTCTGTGGCCCAGGCTGGGGCTTGGAGTCACGATCGTTATTCACCACCAGCCTTGAAATTGTGAGCTCTGACAATCCTCCCCCTTCTGGCTCTGGAGTGGCCGGGATGACAGGTACATTGTTCCCAGACCCCCTGTTCATATGGGTGCGGAGACAGTGTCTCCCTGTGTGGCCAAGGCTGGCCTTGAACTCCTGGGCTCCAGCCAAATTTCTGCCTCAGCCTTCCAGAGCACGGGGATTCCAGGTGTGTGCCATCATGCCAGGCCTTCTGATTCATTTTCTATGAATGATCAAGATCGCGTTTGTGGGCTCAGTCTCCTCATCCCAGCACTTTGGGAGGCCTAGGCCAGTGACCGGCGAGAGTCTGCACTCTGAGACTTGACCGGGCACCTCGATGA
>NW_007149286.1:0-797 GCF_000164805.1 Carlito syrichta | reverse complement strand
GATTCTGATGTTTTTGGAGACAGGGTCTGGCTCTGTGGCCCAGGCTGGGGCTGGAGTCACGATCGTTATTCACCACCAACCTTGAAATTGTGAGCTCTGACAATCCTCCCCCTTCTGGCTCTGGAGTGGCCGGGATGACAGGTACATTGTTCCCAGATCCCCTGTTCGTATGGGTGCGGAGACAGTGTCTCCCTGTGTGGCCCAGGCTGGCCTTGAACTCCTGGGCTCCAGCCAAATTTCTGCCTCAGCCTTCCAGAGCACGGGGATTCCAGGTGTGTGCCATCATGCCAGGCCTTCTGATTCATTTTCTATGAATGACCAAGATCGCGTCTGTGGGCTCAGTCTCCTCATCCCAGCACTTTGGGAGGCCTAGGCCAGTGGCCGGCGAGAGTCTGCACTCTGAGACTTGACCAGGCACCTCGATGAGACCTCATCTCTACCCTCCATCCCAAATGAGCCATGCATAGTGGCATGTGCCTGGCGTTCCGGCTCCTTGGAAGGCCAGGGAAAGGCTCACCAGAGACTCCGACTCAAAGAAAAAAAGGAAAAAGAAAAATAACATCCATTTGTGTATGGTGTTTGGATAATCATGAACAGACAGAGATCATTTGGCAAGGAAGCCCCAGCTTCGGTCTAGAGTTCCCAAAAGACCCTTGACTGGCAGACAATCGGGATGTGGCTTTGGGAGGCTAAGGTGGGGTACAGCTGGAGCTATGGAGATTGGGACCAGCCTGGGACATGTAGTGAGACCCCATTGTGCCCCAGAAAACAAACAATGGAGTCATGGGTGGTGACAC
>NW_007149285.1:0-884 GCF_000164805.1 Carlito syrichta | reverse complement strand
TGATGGCTGAGACGAGGTATCTCCCTGTGCTCCAGGCTGGTATTGAATCCGCAGGCACAGGCTGTCCACTTGCCTGGGTCTCTGAAGGGCCAGGAGCCCCTGAGCCAGGTCTGAGGTAGTGGTGGTGGTTGTGGATGATATTATTATTCTGATTCAGAGTCCATCTCTTGCTCCCAGGTTGGAGCCCAGGAGCCTGCTATCAGCCAACACAGCCTCCACCAGCTGGGTCCCGACAATCCTCATGCTTCAGACTCATGAGTGGCCAGAACGACAAGCATGCACCACCATGCTTGGCTCAATTTTTTGGCTTCTTGTAGAGAGGAGGTATCACCAAGGTGCCCGAGTTGGTCTCAAACCTGGGTCTCAGGCCATCCTCTCTCCTCGGCCGCCCAGATCACCAAGATGACTGGCGTGAGCCCCCACACCTGGTTACAAAACACCTCTCGGGTCACCACCACGAGGCTTGTTCCCTTTCGACATTCCAGTACCCAAGAGAGTGGGGCCAGAGTCACCCACCGAGCCCTTGCCCATGAGGAGCACCAGGTGCAGGGGCATGTCTCCATCAGGGTGGCCACCCTTCCACCTGCATCATTCCCCTGTTGCTCCTCACAGGGGCTGCCTTGGGGACAGGGAGGGCATGACTCTCAAAACTTCAGGGAGTTGGGTATGGCCAAATGACTCATGCCTGACTCCTTAGCACTTGGAGAGGCCAAGACGGGAAGATGGCCAGAGCCAGGGAGCTCAAGAACAGGCTGGACACCATAGCAAGCCCCCACCATGACCCCAGCAAAACCCAGAAGACCTTGGGTGAGAGCAGGTCTCGGTGTGAGGATCCATTCTCCTGCAAACTTTTCTTTCCGTCAGTCCTTTCCCCCCGTCACTCC
>NW_007149284.1:0-739 GCF_000164805.1 Carlito syrichta | reverse complement strand
GAGCCCCCACACCTGGTTACAAAACACCTCTTGGGTCACCACCACGAGGCTTGTTCCCTTTCGACATTCCAGTACCCAAGAGAGTGGGGCCAGAGTCACCCACCAAGCCCTTGCCCGTGAGGAGCACCAGGTGCAGGGGCATGTCTCCATCAGGGTGCCCACCCTTCCACCTGCATCATTCCCCTGTTGCTCCTCACAGGGGCTGCCTTGGGGATAGGGAGGGCATGACTCTCAAAACTTCAGGGAGTTGGGTATGGCCAAATGACTCACGCCTGACTCCTTGGCACTTGGAGAGGCTGAGACGGGAAGATGGCCAGAGCCAGGGAGCTCAAGAACAGGCTGGACACCATAGCAAGCCCCCACCACGACCCCAAGCAAAACCCAGAAGACCTTGGGTGAGAGCAGGTCTCGGTGTGAGGATCCATTCTCCTGCAAACTTTCTTCCCTCAGTCCTTTCCCCCCGCCACTCCCACGTAAGAGAGTCCCCCAAGCTTGACACCATCCAGCCCCAAACACCCACCAATGGCTGACCCCACTTTGGTGTGGGAGTTCCCGAGACTCACTGGCCAGCTTCCTGCCAGCTCTCCTCTACGAAGATAGACATGTTCCCCAGGCAGTTGACCATCTGACTTGGCAATGAGGACCCCTGCCAAGAAAGGTCAAGGACAAATCCCTCACCAGGGATATCTCTTCACCCCACTCCTACTTTTCTTGACTCTCAAGCCAGTCACTCTGTGAA
>NW_007149283.1:0-729 GCF_000164805.1 Carlito syrichta | reverse complement strand
AACTTTCTTCCCTCAGTCCTTTCCCCCCGCCCCTCCCATGTAAGAGAGTCCCCCAAGCTTGACACCATCCAGCCCCAAACACCCACCAATGGCTGACCCCACTTTGGTGTGGGAGTTCCCAAGACTCCTTGGCCAGTTTCCTGCCAGCTCTCCTCTACGAAGATAGACATGTTCCCCAGGCAGATTGACCATCTGACTCGGCAATGAGGACCTCTGCCAAGAAAGGTCAAGGACAAATCCCTCACCAGGGATATCTCTTCACCCCCAATCCTACTTTTCTTGACTCTCAAGCCAGTCACTCTGTGAACACACCATGCACAGTTGAGAATCTGTGTACGATTCTGATGGTTTTGCAGACAGAGTCTGGTTCTTTGGCACAGGCTGTGGCCTAGGGACATGACTGTTGTTCATTGACAGTCTCCAAATTGCAGACTCTGGTGATCATCCTGCCTAGGCCTCAGGATTGGTCAGGATGACTGGAACCTCCAACCCAGACCACCTGTTTGGATGGGTGCAGAGACGGGGTCTCCTTGTGTAAACTGGGCTGGCCTTGGGCTCCTACTTTCCAGCCATCATCTCGTCTTGGGCTCACAGAGTGCAGGGATTCCAGGTGTGGGCTGCCATGACAGGTCTTCTGGTTCACTTTTGATGAAGGATTGAGACCAAGCTCAGGGGCTAAGCCTCGTCATCCCAGTGCTTTGGGAGGCCTAGACTAGCGGCCAGCCCAAG
>NW_007149282.1:0-468 GCF_000164805.1 Carlito syrichta | reverse complement strand
TCTTTAAATTTATTTTTGATGGCCGAGACAAGGTGTCGTCCCATGTCCCAGGCTGATGTTGAACCCTCTATCTCAGGAAATCTACTCACCTGGGCCACCAAAGGGCTGGGATGCCAGGCTGAGCCCCTGAGCCCAGCCTGTGGTTGTGGTGGTGGTTGGTATTATTGCTCTGAGTCAGAGTCCCGCTCTGTCACCCAGAGTGAAGTGAGCAGCCCTCTCTCAGCCACCACAGCCTCCAATGGCTGGGCTCCTGGGATCTTCCCACCTCAGCCTCCCAAGTGGCTAAAATGTCAGGCATGCGTCACCATGCTCAGCTCATTTTTTTGACTTCTTGGAGAAGTTGTCTCCCCAAGATGCCCGGATTGATCTCAAACCCGGGGTCTCAGGTCATCTTCTCATCTTGGCCTCCTAGAGCACCAGGATGACAGTTGTGAGCCCCCACGCCTGGCCTACACACCCCTCTTGGGG
>NW_007149281.1:0-615 GCF_000164805.1 Carlito syrichta | reverse complement strand
AGCACGAGGATGACAGTTGTGATCCCCCACGCCTGGCCTACACACCCCTCTTGGGGTGCGATCACTAGGCCTGCTCCCTTCTAATTACCCGGGTCCCCAGAGAGTGTGGACAGAGTCACACACTGAATCTTTCCCAGGGGGAGTGCCTGGCACAGGAGTGTCTCTGCCTGGCCACCCACCCCTTTGCCTGCCTCATGCCCCAGTGTTGACTCACATGCTCCTCCCAAGACAACCTCCAAGAAAGGGAGGACTTGACTCTCAAATCTTTGGTTGGGCAAGGATGACCGGGCATCTCATGACTTTTCCTCAGCACTTGGGGAGGCTGAGATGGTAAGTTGGCCAGAGCCCAGAAGATCGAGACTAGGCTGGACACCATAGAAAGCCACCACCTTGACCTCAAGTAAAATCCAGGAAACCTGGGGTGAGAGCAGGCCTTGGTGGGAGGATGGCTTCAGGCCCACTGTTCAAGAGTAGGAAGGAAGATCAGGATGTCAACCAAATAGAAAGCCTGTAATTGCAGCAGTTTGAGGGCAAGACTGAGAGAAAAGCCCCAGTTGGGCAGTTTGAGAGGAGCCAGGACTACCTTGTGAAGGAACAAAAGAGAGAGGAAAAGAA
>NW_007149280.1:0-2168 GCF_000164805.1 Carlito syrichta | reverse complement strand
TCACTAGGCCTGCTCCCTTCTAATTTACCCGGGGTCCCCCAGAGAGTGTGGACAGAGTCACACACTGAATCTTTCCCAGGGGGGAGTGCCTGGCACAGGAGTGTCTCTGCCTGGCCACCCACCCCTTTTGCCTGCCTCATGCCCCAGTGTTGACTCACATGCTCCTCCCAAGACAACCTCCAAGAAAGGGAGGACTTGACTCTCAAATCTTTGGTTGGGCAAGGATGGCCGGGCATCTCACGACTTTTTCCTCAGCACTTGGGGAGGCTGAGATGGTAAGTTGGCCAGAGCCCAGAAGATCGAGACTAGGCTGGACACCATAGAAAGCCACCACCTCGACCTCAAGCAAAATCCAGGAAACCTGGGGTGAGAGCAGGCCTTGGTGGGAGGATCGCTTCAGGCCCACTGTTCAAGAGTAGGAAGGAAGATCAGGATGTCAACCAAATAGAAAGCCTGCAATTGCAGCAGTTTGAGGCCAAGACTGAGAGAAAAGCCCCAGTTGGGCAGTTTGAGAGGAGCCAGGACTACCTTGTGAAGGAACAAAAGAGAGAGGAAAAGAAAGAAAGAAAGAAAGAAAGAAAGAAAGAAAGAAAGAAAGAAAGAAAGAAAGAAAGAAAGAAAGAAAGAACGAAGGAAGGAAGGAAGGAAGGAAGGAAAGAAAGAAAGAAAAAAGAAAGAAAGAAAAAGAAAATATGTCACCAAATAAATCCATTCTTCTGCAAAACTTCTTCCCTCAGCCCTTCCCCTGCCCCCCCACATACGAGAGTTCCCCCAAACTTGGCACCCTTCGACTCCAACCCCTCCCATGACTGCCTCCACTTTGGTGTGTGAATTCCTGAGGGTACCTGTCTGACTTCCTGCCACCCCTCCTCTATGAGGGTAGAAATGTGCCCAGGCACGTCGACCATCTGACTCAGCAATGAGGACATTCTGCCAAGAAAGGCCAGGGACACATCTCTCACCAGGAACATTTCTTCCTCCCCTTCCCATTTTTCCTGGCTAAAAAGCCAGTCACACTGTGAACACACCATGTGCAGTTGGGAATCTGTGTATGATTCTCATGTTTTTTGAGACAGGGTCTGGCTCTGTGGCCCAGGCTGGGACCTGGGGACATGACTGTTTTTCACTGCCAGCCTCGAAATCACATGCTCTGGTGATCCTCCAGCCTCAACCTCCAGAGTCGCCAGGATGACCAGCAACTCAACCCCAGACCCCTGTTAGGATGGGTGTGGAGAAGAGGTCTCGCTGTATCGCCCATGCTGGCCTTGGGCTCCTGCTCTCAAGCCGTCCTCCAGCCTTGGATTCCCAGAGCACTGGGATTCTAGGTGTGGGCTGCCACGCCAGGCTACCTGGTTCATTTTCAATGAAGGAACAAGGCTGGACTTGGGGCTCAGCCTCATCATCCTAGCACTCTGGGAAACTGCGGCCAGCACCCGGCCCGATCCCACGGGCCAAGGTGCCCACAGGAAACACGGCAAGTCCTCATCTCTACCCTCCAGCAGAAATGAGCTGGTTGTGGTGGCACACACCTGTAGTTCCGGCTCCTTGGAAGGCTGGGGAAAGTCTTGCCAGAACCTGGCAGGCTGAGTCTTTGGTGGCTGGGAGAGAAGCAACACCCTCCAGGCTGAGTGGTGGAGAGAAACACTGACACAAAGAAAAAAAGGAACAAAGAAAAAAAAGAAGAGCATCCATTTGTGTATGGAGTTGGGATCATCTTGAACAGACAGAGATCATTTGGGAAGGAGGCCTAACCTTGGGTCTAGAGTTCCCGAAAGATGATGGATTGGCAGACAATCAGGCTGTGGCTTCAGCAGGCCGAGGTGGGGGACAGCTGGAGCCCAGGGTTTTGAAACCAGCCTGGGGCTCATAGCAAGACCTCGTAACTCCCCAGAACGTGAACACTGGAGTCGCTCATGGATGCGCCCACAATTCTGGCTACACAGGATGTGGTGGCCTCTGTCTCAGGACTTTCTTTGGCATCAACCACCGAGACATAATGTACGAGTTGAAGCCGGGCACTGTGATTCAAGGCCATCATCTCCATGCCAAGGCTGCCTGAGACAAGGGGTCAGAGAGCAGCCTGGGCAACGTGGCTAGACTTTATCTCAGTGAAATGTCCCCAAATTCGGTTGAGGCATGATGGCCCACGGAGTCCCAGCTGCTCAGGG
>NW_007149279.1:0-724 GCF_000164805.1 Carlito syrichta | reverse complement strand
AGGAAGGACGGAAGGAAGGAAGGAAGGAAAGAAAGAAAGAAAAAAGAAAGAAAGAAAATGAAAATATGTCACCAAATAAATCCATTCTTCTGCAAAACTTCTTCCCTCAGCCCTTCCCCCTGCCCCCCCACATACGAGAGTCCCCCAAACTTGGCACCCTTCGACTCCAACCCCTCCCATGACTGCCTCCACTTTAGTGTGTGAATTCCTGAGGGTACCTGTCTGACTTCTTGCCACCTCTCCTCTATGAGGGTAGAAATGTGCCCAGGCATGTCGACCATCCGACTCAGCAATGAGGACATTCTGCCAAGAAAGGCCAGGGACACATCTCTCACCAGGAACATTTCTTCCTCCCCTTCCCATTTTTCCTGGCTAAAAAGCCAGTCACCCTGTGAACACACCATGTGCAGTTGGGAATCTGTGTATGATTCTCATGTTTTTTGAGACAGGGTCTGGCTCTGTGGCCCAGGCTGGGACCTGGGGACACGACTGTTTTTCACTGCCAGCCTTGAAATCACAGGCTCTGGTGATCCTCCAGCCTCAACCTCCAGAGTCACCAGGATGACCAGCAACTCAACCCCAGACCCCTGTTAGGATGGGTGTGGAGAAGAGGTCTCGCTGCATCGCCCATGCTGGCCTTGGGCTCCTGCTCTCCAGCCGTCCTCCAGCCTTGCATTCCCAGAGCACTGGGATTCTAGGCGTGGCTGCCACGCCAGGCTACCTG
>NW_007149278.1:0-761 GCF_000164805.1 Carlito syrichta | reverse complement strand
GGTAGAAATGTGCCCAGGCATGTCGACCATCCGACTCAGCAATGAGGACATTCTGCCAAGAAAGGCCAGGGACACATCTCTCACCAGGAATATTTTTTCCTCCCCTTCCCATTTTTCCTGGCTAAAAAGCCAGTCACCCTGTGAACACACCATGTGCAGTTGGGAATCTGTGTATGATTCTCATGTTTTTGAGACAGGGTCTGGCTCTGTGGCCCAGGCTGGGACCTGGGGACATGACTGTTTTTCACTGCCAGCCTCGAAATCACAGGCTCTGGTGATCCTCCAGCCTCAACCTCCAGAGTCTCCAGGATGACCAGCAACTCAACCCCAGACCCCTGTTAGGATGGGTGTGGAGAAGAGGTCTCGCTGCATCGCCCATGCTGGCCTTGGGCTCCTGCTCTCCAGCCATCCTCCAGCCTTGGATTCCCAGAGCACTGGGATTCTAGGCGTGGGCTGCCACGCCAGGCTACCTGGTTCATTTTCAACGAAGGAACAAGGCTGGACTTGGGGCTCAGCCTCATCATCCTAGCACTCTGGGAGACTGCGGCCAGCACCCGGCCCAATCCCACGGGCCAAGGTGCCCACAGGAACCATGGCAAGTCCTCATCTCTACCCTCCAGCAGAAATGAGCTGGTTGTGGTGGCACACACCTGTAGTTCCGGCTCCTTGGAAAGGCTGGGGAAAGTCTTGCCAGATCTGCAGCTGAGTCTTTGGTGGCTGAGAGAGAAACAACACCCTCCAGGCTGAGTGGTGGAGAAAAA
>NW_007149277.1:0-801 GCF_000164805.1 Carlito syrichta | reverse complement strand
AAGAAAAAAACAAGAACATCCATTTGTATATGGAGTTGGGATCATCTTGAACAGATAGAGATCATTTGGGAAGGAGGCCCAACCTTGGGTCTAGAGTTCCCGAAAGATGATGGATTGGCAGACAATCAGGCTGTGGCTTCAGCAGGCCAAGGTGGGGGACAGCTGGAGCCCAGGGTTTTGAAACCAGCCTGGGGCTCATAGCAAGACCTTGTAACTCCCCAGAACGTGAACACTGGACTCGCTCATGGATGTGCCCACAATTCTGGCTACACAGGATGTGGTGGCCTCTGTCTCAGGACTTTCTTTGGCATCAACCACCGAGACATAATGTACGAGTTGAAGCCGGGCACCGTGATTCAAGGCCATCATCCCCATGCCAAGGCTGCCTGAGACAAGGGGTCAAAGAGCAGCCTGGGCAACATGGCTAGACTTCATCTCAGTGAAATGTCCCCAAATTCGGTTGAGGCATGATGGCCCACGGAGTCCCAGCTGCTCAGGGACCAAGGCAGGAGGACCACTTGAGCCCCGAGGTTGAGGCCCTGGGAGTGATGATCATGTCCCTGCACCCCAAACCAGAATATGGAGACATTGGCAACACAAAAGATGCCTCCCACTTGCATGGGAGTCCACGGCTCCCCAAGGAAATGTCTGTGTGGGTGGAAAACAATGGTGTGATCATGAGAGGAAGGTCACCTCCACATGCCAGAAGGGTGGGATACACAGAGACCAGAACATGGACTGGTGGCGGCATTGCCCGGATTGCCTTGATCGTTCTGTGCCCATGGCTGCACTAGCTCAGGA
>NW_007149276.1:0-462 GCF_000164805.1 Carlito syrichta | reverse complement strand
TGGTTTGAGAGGAGCCTGGGCAGCCCAGCGAGGAAAGAAAAGGCAGAATGAAAGAAAGAAATAGAGATAGAAAGAGAGAGAGAGGGAGAGAGGGAGGCAGGGAGGGAGGAAGGAAGAAAGAAAGGAAAGAGAACGAAAGCAAGGAAGGAAGGAAGAAAGAAAGGAAAGAAAATAAGAAAGAAATCCATTCTCCTGCAAACTTTTTCCCCTCAGTCCTCCCCCCACCCCCCCACATGTGATGGTCCCCTAAGCTCGACACCTTTCAACCCCAACCCCCCCAAATAGTTGCCCCTGCTTTGGTGTGGGAGTTCCCACACTCCCTGGCCAAGTTCCTGCTGACTCTCCTCTCCAAGGTATGAAATGTTCTCCAGGCAGGGAGACACTCTGACTCGGCAATGAGAACCATCTGCCAAGAAAGGCCAAGGACACCTCCTTCACCCCGGGGCATTTCTTCCATCACAA
>NW_007149275.1:0-470 GCF_000164805.1 Carlito syrichta | reverse complement strand
GAGCATGGATGGTGGAGGAAGGCCTTCTGGGAGGTGTGGCCGAAGGCATGGGATGGATGTGACCAGTAGCCACCTTTGAAATCTCCCATGAATGACATGCCGGAAAGTGCCTTTTCCTCTCCCATCCCTGAGGGTATCTTCTCGCACTGGGTGGCAGGGGTAGTGGTGGTGGTGGTGGTGATTATAATTATTTGGATTCAGAATCCCACTTTATCTCCCAGGTCAAAGTGCAAGGGCACGCTCACTTCCTCTGGTGACACCACCTGCTGGGCTCAGGCGATTCTTCCTCCTCAAACCTCAATTGGCTGAAACCACAGGCCTGCACCACTAGGCCGGCTAATCTTTGGATTTATTTTTGATGGCGGAGATGAGGTCTCACCCTTTGTCCTGGGTGGCTGTTGAACCCACAGCCTCAGGTCGTCCACTTGCCTGGGTATCCAAAGGGCCTGGATCTCAGATTGATCCCCTGA
>NW_007149274.1:0-733 GCF_000164805.1 Carlito syrichta | reverse complement strand
AAGTGCCTTTTCCTCTCCCATCCCTGAGGGTATCTTCTCGCGCTGGGTGGCAGGGGTAGTGGTGGTGGTGGTGGTGATTATAATTATTTGGATTCGGAATCCCACTCTATCTCCCAGGTCAGAGTGCAGGGGCACGCTCACTTCCTCTGGTGACACCACCTGCTGGGCTCAGGCGATTCTCCCTCCTCAGACCTCAATTGGCTGAAACCACAGGCCTGCGCCACTAGGCTGGCTAATCTTTGGATTTATTTTTGAAGGCAGAGATGAGGTCTCACCCTTTGTCCTGGGTGGCTGTTGAACCCACAGCCTCAGGTCGTCCACTTGCCTGGGCATCCAAAGGGCCGGGATCTCAGATTGATCCGCTGAGCCCGGCCTGTCCTTGTGGTTGTGGTGGTGGCTGGTATTATTATTCTGAGTCAGAGTCCCTCTCTGTCATACAGGCCACAGTTCAGAGCCCTGCTCTCAGCCACCTCAACCTCCACAGGCGGGACTCCAGCTATCCTTCTGCTGCGCCCTCCCTAGTGTACGAAATGACAGGTATGCACCACCACAATTGACTCATTTTTTGGTTTCTTGTAGAGATGAGATCTTGCCAAGGTGCCCCAACTAGACTCAAACCCAGGGCTCAAGCCATCCTCTCACCTCAGCCTCCCTGAGTGCATGGATGACAGAGGTGAGCCCCCACGCCTGGCCTCCACAACCTTCTCGGGGTCCAAACGCGAGAACCAGCTCC
>NW_007149273.1:0-588 GCF_000164805.1 Carlito syrichta | reverse complement strand
TTCTCGGGGTCCAAACGTGAGACCAGCTCCCTTCCGACAACCTAGGACCCCAAAGAAGGCATCGGTGGTTGCTCTCTGAATCCCCCCATAGGAGCACCTGGTGCAGGGATGTGTCTCTGCTGGGATGCCCAGACCACCGCTGCCTGGTCTCCAGGGTAGACCTGATCGCTCCTCCTAGGGGCTGCCTCAGGGAAACAGAGGGCGTGCCTCTGAAACCTTTGTGGGGGCGTGGACATCCAGGTGACTCACGGCTGTCTCCTTGGCATTTGGGGAAGCTAAGATGGGAAGATGGCAGAGCCCGGGATCTTGAGACAAGTCTGGACACCATAGCAAGCCCCCACCTGGACTGCAAGCAAAACCCAGAAAACCTTGGGTGAGGACAGGCCTTGGCAGGAAGATTATCTCCAGCACGTAGTTCAAGACCAGGCAGGAAGACCAGGATGTCGACCAAATGGAAAGCCTGTGGTCACCAGAGTTTGGGAGGACCAGGCCAAGAGAATGGCCTGAGTTGGGTGGTTTGAGATCAACCTGGGCAACCTAGTGAGGAAAGAAAAGAAGGAGGAAAGAAAGAAAGACAGAAAGAAAGAA
>NW_007149272.1:0-2242 GCF_000164805.1 Carlito syrichta | reverse complement strand
CCCCATAGGAGCACCTGGTGCAGGGATGTGTCTCTGCTGGGATTCCCAGACCACTGCTGCCTGGTCTCCAGGGTAGACCTGATCGCTCCTCCTAGGGGCTGCCTCAGGGAAACAGAGGGCATGACTCTGAAACCTTTGTGGGGGCGTGGACATCCAAGTGACTCACGGCTGTCTCCTTGGCATTTGGGGAGGCTAAGATGGGAAGATGGCAGAGCCCGGGATCTTGAGACAAGTCTGGACACCATAGCAAGCCCCCACCTGGACCGCAAGCAAAACCCAGAAAACCTTGGGTGAGGACAGGCCTTGGCAGGAAGATTATCTCCAGCACGTAGTTCAAGACCAGGCAGGAAGACCAGGATGTCGACCAAATGGAAAGCCTGTGGTCACCAGAGTTTGGGAGGACCAGGCCAAGAGAATGGCCTGAGTTGGGTGGTTTGAGATCAGCCTGGGCAACCTAATGAGGAAAGAAAAGAAGGAGGAAAGAAAGAAAGAAAGAAAGAAAGAAAGAAAGAAAGAAAGAAAGAAAGAAAGAAAGAAAGAAAGAAATCCATTGTCCTGCAATCCTTCTGCCCTCAGTTCTTCCCCCTCCACCCTCACATGGGAGAGTCCACCAAGCTTGGCACCTTCTAGCCCAAGAGCCCCCCCAGTTCCTGTCCCCGCATTGGTGTGGGAATTCCCTAGGCTCCCTGGCCGGGACTCGGCAATGAGGACATTCTGCCAAAAAAGGCCAGGGACACATCCATCACCTGCGGACATTTCTACTCCCCATTCCATTTTTCCTGTCTCTAAAGTCAGTCGTCCTGTGAAAAAAACATGTGCAGTTGAGAATCTGTATGATTCTGATGTTTTTGGAGACAGGGTATGGCTCTGTGGCCCATGCTGGTGCCCGAGGACACAACCGTCATTCACCTGCAACCTTGAAATCGAGGACTCCATCTATCATTCTGCCTCAGGCTCCAGAGTGGCCATGACAACGGGTACCTTGACACCAGACCCACTGTTTGGATGGTTGCAGAGACAGGTCTCACTGTGTGCTCCTGGCTGGCCTTGGGTTCCTGGGTTCCTGCCATCCTCCCACCAAGGCTCCCAGAGATTTGGGATTCCAGATGTGGGCTGCCACGCCAGGCCTTCTGGTTCATTTTGGATGAAGGATCAAGGCCAGGCTCGCAGACTGAGCTTTGTTATCCCAGCACTTTGGTAGGCAAAAGCCAGCCATCGGCCTGAGCCCACTGACCAAGACCTTCCTCCACAACTCAGCGATACCTCAATTATACACTCCATCCCAAATGATTCGAACATGGTGTCATGTGCCTGTCATTCCAGCTCCTAGAAAGGCCATAAAAAGGTTCACCATAGCCCGGCAGGCCAAGGCTGCGGTGCCTGAGAGCGAGGCACCACCCTCCATCCTGGCTGATGGAGTGACACCACGACTCAATGAAGAAGAGGAAAAAAGGATAAAAAAGAAGACCCTCCATTTGTGTAAGGAGTTGGGATCATCGAGAGCAAACAGAGAACATTTGGGAAGAAGGCCTCAGATTGAGCCTAGAGTTCCTGAAAGATATTGTATTGGCAGACAATCGGGCTGTGGCTTTGGGAGGCCGAAGTGGGGGACCACTAAATTTCGGAGTTTCAAGGCCAGCCTGGGTGATGTAATGAGACCTCATAGCTAACTGGAATGTAAACAATGGAGTCACGCATGGTGGCACCCACGGTCCTGGCTTCATGGAATATAGTGACCTTGATCCCAGGGCATTTGTTTATGTCACCCCCGCTGACAGTATGTGCGAGTCCAGGCCAGTCACTGTTGCTCACGGCTGTCAGCCCCACACACTGGGAGGTCGAGGCGGGAGTCTGAGTGAGCCCAGGGGTCAGAGACGAGACTGGGCAAAGTGTCCAGACCTAGTCTCAGTGAGAGTTCCCCAAAATCGAGTCTGACATGGTGGTCCCCAGAGTCCCAGTTGTTCAGGGACTGAGATGGGAAGACAGCCTCAGCCCCCCAGGTTGAGGACCTGGGAGCCACGATCTTGCCACAGTGTCCCAGATGATCTGATGGAGAATCCGGTGATAAAAAAAGATGGCTCCCACATGCACCATGATGGGCGTCCACAGCACCGCAGGTAATGTCCGGGTTGATGGGGACTATGGGGAGATTAGGAGAGGAAGGGGCCCTCTCCCTGCCCGAAGGTGGCAGACAGGGTGATAGGAACCTGGGCTGCCCATGGCATTGCCAGACTGGTTTGAG
>NW_007149271.1:0-707 GCF_000164805.1 Carlito syrichta | reverse complement strand
CCTTGACACCAGACCCACTGTTTGGATGGCTGCAGAGACAGGTCTCACTGTGTGCTCCTGGCTGGCCTTGGGTTCCTGGGTTCCTGCCATCCTCCCACCATGGGCTCCCAGAGATTTGGGATTCCAGATGTGGGCTGCCACACCAGGCCTTCTGGTTCATTTTGGATGAAGGATCAAGGCCAGGCTCGCAGGCTGAGCTTCGTTATCCCAGCACTTTGGTAGGCAAAGGCCAGCCATCGGCCTGAGCCCACTGACCAAGACCTTCCCCCACAACTCAGCGATACCTCAATTATACACTCCATCCCAAATGATTCGAACATGGTGTCATGTGCCTGTCATTCCAGCTCCTAGAAAGGCCATAAAAAGGTTCACCATAGCCCGGCAGGCCAAGGCTGCGGTGCCTGAGAGCGAGGCACCACCCTCCATCCTGGCTGATGGAGTGACACCACGACTCAATGAAGAAGAGGAAAAAAGGATAAAAAAGAAGACCCTCCATTTTTGTAAGGAGTTGGGATCATCGAGAGCAAACAGAGAACATTTGGGAAGAAGGCCTCAGATTGAGCCTAGAGTTCCTGAAAGATATTGTATTGGCAGACAATCGGGCTGTGGCTTTGGGAGGCCGAAGTGGGGGACCACTAAATTTCGGAGTTTCAAGGCCAGCTTGGGTGATGTAATGAGACCTCATAGCTAACTGGAATGTAAACAAT
>NW_007149270.1:0-539 GCF_000164805.1 Carlito syrichta | reverse complement strand
GGAGGGATGTTTATCCACCATTGCACCCACCACTCTGCCCAATTGTACCCCAGAGTGGATCCATTCGCTCCTCCCAGGGCCACCTCGGGGAAAGTGAGGGTATGACTCTCACACCTTAGGGGCAGCAGGTACAGCCAGATGACTCACGTCTGTCTCCTTGGCACTCAGGGAGGCCGAGATGGGAAGATGGCCGCATCCTGGAATGTCGAGAGCATGCTGGATACAAGAGCAAGCAACCACCTCGACCCCAAGCAAAACCCAGAAAACCTCAGTTGAGGGCAGGCCGCAGCAGGAGTTTTGCATCTGGCTGAGAGTTCACGACCAGGCAGGAAGACCAGGATTTTGAACAAACGGAAAGCCTGTGATCTCAGCAGTTTGAGAGGCCAAGGTTGAGAGGATGGCCCGATTTGGGTTGTTTGAGAGCAGCCTGGGCAACCTAGTAAGGAAAGAAAGAAAGAAAGAAAGAAAGAAAAAAGAAAGAAAGAAAGAAAGAAAGGAGGAAGGAAGGAAGGAAGGAAGGAAGGAAGAAAGGAAGGAAT
>NW_007149269.1:0-726 GCF_000164805.1 Carlito syrichta | reverse complement strand
AGCATATAATATAGCTTTAATTCCTCCTCAATCTTTGTCCATGTTGTTAAATTAATGGTGCGTTCTTCAGGGAACCATGGGCGCTGTGCTTGTACAAAATGGAGAAAACGAGAAAATAGTGTAGAGGAAACTTTAATCCCTCTTTTTGATAATGTATCTATTAGAATACTGATGAACAGTTTTCTTTTTTTTAGACTCTCTGTGGCCCATGATTTTATCACGGCCCTAGCCTTTCTCAGCTATCCTTTCCCTGCTTATCTCTACAGGGGGCCCACGGCGCCCCAGGTGAGTTCCTATCCATCCCAAAAAGAAAGAGAAAAGATTACCTTCAAGCTCTCACGTTGGGGGCCACTTGCAGGGTTCCAGCCCCTCTTGTCCAGGTGTCTTCGTTACGTTTCTCTTATCCTGCAGTGTTTATTTCTAAAGAAAACTCAAAAGAAGCTTTTAGTGATGTTTCCCAGACCCCCAAGTTTGCTTTCTGTATTTAGTTGCTTTCTGTATGTTAATTTATCATAAAAGTATCTAATTAACATATTATAAATTCAGTGAAAACCCACTCTATAAACAATTATTAAAAATCTTAACTACAGAATTAAGTAAAAACCTTAACGATTAATCTTTAACCTAAGTCTGTGAAAACAGTGTTATAAATCACCTACATCACTCCTAGATAAGTGTTAGAACTTATAATGAATTCATAATAAACTTACTATAAACTTGAGTTTC
>NW_007149268.1:0-689 GCF_000164805.1 Carlito syrichta | reverse complement strand
CCCAACAGAGTGGGACTCCAACTCAGAATATTAATACCAACCACCACTACCAACACAACCACAGGCTGGGCTCAAGAAATTAGCCTGGAATCCCAGCCCTCAGAGGCTCAGGCGAGTGGACAACCTGAGACTGCCTGTTTGATAACAGCCCAGGACATGGTGTGAGACCTTGTGTTGGCCATCAAAAATAAATCCACAGATTAGTTGGGTGTGCCTGCGCATGCCGGTGGTTTCAGTCACTTGGGGGGCCGATTGGGAGGATTGCCTGAGATGGCAGGTAGAGTCTGCAGTGGCCGTGAGTGAACTCTTGTGCTCTGCCCTGGCCACAGAGCAGGATTCTGACTCCAAATAATAATAATCACCACCATCACCACTCCTGCCAACCAGTGCAAGGACTCACCTTCAGGGATGGGAGAGGAAAAGGCACTTTTCAGCTTGTCATTTGCAGGAGGTTTTAAAGGTGCCCACTGGGCACGTCTGTCCCGCACATTTGGCCACGTACCACCAGAAGGCCTGTCTCCATCCTCCACACCCGCAACCCACAGCAAAGATGTGTGTGAGCTCAAGAAACAGACGGCCCCGAGCTAGAACGACCGTCGGGCACAGAGCAATCAAAGCCGTCCAGCAAAGCCACGGCCATTCCAGGTTCCGGTCACCCTGCCTACCACCTTCGGGGGTAGGGAGGGCTC
>NW_007149267.1:0-6852 GCF_000164805.1 Carlito syrichta | reverse complement strand
AAACCTTAACAATTATTCTTTACCCTAAGTCTGTGAAAACAGTGTTACAAATCACCTACATCACTCCTAGATAAGTGTTAGAACTTATAATGAATTCATAATAAACTTACTATAAACTTGTGTTTCTAAAAACCTTATGTCTAAACACTAAACTACATAATTCTAAATCAAATAAGAAGTGAATATATTTATATCATTTTTTACTCAAGCAATATCTAGTAACTTATAACCAAGTGAAAGAAAGCATTCTTAATGTGCTTCAGAGTTTAACCCTTGCATATGTTAGAAAACGCCAAACGGCATAGTGGGAAATGGAAAAGTGAACCATGATATATCCAGGTTAGCTGTGAGTACTTCACATAAACATGCCATTTTCTTCTTCCATGATTGCACAGAATTCTTCAGTGGTACCAAACAGCAAAGGTGGAAGACAGAAGTGCCTCAGCTTCCCGGGCTCGCCCTGTGGCCCGGAGTCTTTGGCCCACCAGGACCCTGTCAATCAGGTGGACCTCCAAGGCTGACTTCCCAACAGGATGTAGTGGGTTTAGCGGTGGGGCCCAAGAGGGGTGTGGAGACCAGATAGGGGCTCACACTTGTCATCTTGGTGCCTGGGAGGCAGAGGCAAGAGGTTGGCCTGAGCCCCTGGGTTCAAGAACAGCCCCAGCACCTTGGAGAGACATCATCTCTACAAGAATATGAGCCAAGCGTTCTGGTGCTCACCTGTCATTCCAGTCACTTGGTATGCTATGTTGGGAAGAATGCTGGAGGCCAGCTGGTAGTGGATGCGGTGGCCGAAGTTGGCCCCTGCACTAAGTCCTGGCCAACAGAGTGGGACTCCAACTCAGAATATTAATACCAACCACCACTACCAACACAACCACAGGCTGGGCTCAAGAAATTAGCCTGGAATCCCAGCCCTCAGAGGCTCAGGCGAGTGGACAACCTGAGACTGCCTGTTTGATAACAGCCCAGGACTTGGTGTGAGACCTTGTGTTGGCCATCAAAAAGAAATCCACAGATTAGTTGGGTGTGCCTGCGCATGCCGGTGGTTTCAGTCACTTGGGGGGCCGATTGGGAGGATCGCCTGAGATGGCAGGTAGAGTCTGCAGTGGCCGTGAGTGAACTCTTGTGCTCTGCCCTGGCCACAGAGCAGGATTCTGACTCCAAATAATAATAATCACCACCATCACCACTCCTGCCAACCAGTGCAAGGACTCACCTTCAGGGATGGGAGAGGAAAAGGCACTTTTCAGCTTGTCATTTGCAGGAGGTTTTAAAGGTGCCCACTGGGCACGTCTGTCCCGCACATTTGGCCACGTACCACCAGAAGGCCTGTCTCCATCCTCCACACCTGCAGCCCACAGCAAAGAT
This sequence comes from Carlito syrichta, assembly GCF_000164805.1. Classification (NCBI taxonomy): domain Eukaryota; kingdom Metazoa; phylum Chordata; class Mammalia; order Primates; family Tarsiidae; genus Carlito; species Carlito syrichta. The sequence continues at coordinate 5,481 of NW_007149267.1, read as the reverse complement.
GTGTGTGAGCTCAAGAAACAGACGGCCCCGAGCTAGAACGACCGTCGGGCACAGAGCAATCAAAGCCGTCCAGCAAAGCCACGGCCATTCCAGGTTCCGGTCACCCTGCCTACCACCTTCGGGGGTAGGGAGGGCTCTTTCCTCTCCACATCATTCCATTGTTCCCCGCCAATGTGGATCTTTCACTGGGGAGCCATGGAGGCCCATCGTGTGCACGTCGGAGGTGTGTTTTTTGTCACCGGAGTCCTCTTTTGGCCTGTCGGAGGTGTGTTTTTTGTCACCGGAGTCCTCTTCTGCCAGCCTTGGGCATTGCGGCATGATTGTGGCTCCCAGGATCTTGACCAGCAGGGCTCAGGCCGTCCTTCCGCCTCAGCCCCCAATCAGCTGGGACCACATCTGACTCATTTTGGGGAACTGTCCCTGAGATGACATCTGGTTATGTCACCAGGGCTGGTCTCCAAACCCTGGTTTTAGGCAGCCTCCAGCCTCAGCCTCCCAGGGCTCAGGTCTGACGGCCATGAGCCATGGTGCCCAGCCTGGACTCACAAGTCTTGTCAGCAGGGATGATTCAAAGTATGCCTCGAGTTGGAGGCCACTGCATCCCATGCTGCTGGGATCATGGTTGACACCACGTGCAACTTGAGTGTTTGCGTTCTGGGGAGTGACGAGGTCTCACTACGTGACCCAGGTTGGTCTCAAACTCAGGCACACCAGGTGTCCCCTGCCTTGGCCTTGCAAAGCCACAGCCTGATTGTTTGCCAATCCACCATCTTTCAGAAACTCTAGGCCCAGACACGGGCCTCCTTCCCATATGATGTCTGTCTGTTCATGATAATCCAATTCCATACACAAATGGATGCTCTTCTTTTATTTCCTTTTCTACTTTTTTATTTGAGTTGGAGTCTCTGTCACCCAGCCTGGAGGGCAGTGGTTCCCTCCTGGCCACCACAGACTTGGCCCACTGGGCTTCTGCGAGTCTTTCCATGGACTTGTGAGGAGCCTGAAAGATAGGTGCAGGCCACCATGCCTGGCTCATTTGGGATGGAGGGTATAGACGGTCTCACCCAGGTGCCTGGACAGGTCTCAGTATGCAGGCTCATTTTGTCCACTGGACTCGGCCTCCCAAAACACTGGGAAGATGAGGCTGAGACCCGGGACCCAGCCTCGAATCTTCATCGAAAATGAAACAGAAGGTCTTGTGCGATGGCCCATGCCTGGAATTCCCAGGCTCTGGGAGATGAAGGCAGAAGTATGACAGCAGCGCAGGAGCCCAAGACCAGCCTGGGCCACACAGTTAGAACCCCTCTATGCACCCATCAAAACAGGGGGTCTTGGATCAAGGTACATGTCTTCGCAGCCACTCTAGAAGCTGAGGTGGTAGGATTGCCAGTGTCCGTGATTTCAAGGCTGGTGGTGATCAATGATCGTATCCCTGGGCCTCAGCCTGGGCCACAGAGCCAGACCCTGTCTCCAAAAACATCAGAATCGTATACAGATTCTCAAATGCCCATGGTATGTTCACAGGGCAACTGGCTTTAGAGCCAGAAAAATGGGATTGGGGGTTAAGAAATGTCCCTGGGTGAGGGATGTGTTCCTGGCCTTTCTTGGCGGAAGGTCCTGGTTGCGGAGATGGAGGGTCAGCCTGTCTGGGGCACATTTCTCCCCTCGGAGAGGAGAGTCAGCAGGAAACTGGCCAGGTAGCCTCAGGAACTCCTGCACCAAAGCAGGGAAGCCATTGAGGGGTTGGCACTGGAAGGTGCAGAGCTTGGGGGATCCTCACATAGGAGGGCGGGGGATGAAGGACTGAGCAGAAGCTTTACAGAATGGATTACTTTGTTTTTTTATTGTTAATTAATTAATTAATTTATTTATTTATTTTCTTTCCTCACTAGGTTGACCAGGTTTCTCTCAAAATGCCCAACTCGGGCCATCACCTCAGCCTGGATCCCCCAAACTGCTGCAATCCCAGGATTTCCATTTTGTTGACATCCTGGTCTTTCTGCCTGGTCTTGAACTCTGGGCCAGAGGCAATCCTCCCACTGAGGCCTGACATCACCCACGTTTACTGGTTTGGCTTGGGTCGAGTGGGGCTTGCTATGGTATCCAGCCTGGTCATGAGGTCATGGCCTCTGGTCATCTTCCTGTCTCGGCCTCCCTGAGTGCTGAGGAGACCTGCATGAGTCACCTGGCCATCCCAGCCACCCCCAAAGGTTTGAGAGTCATGCCCCTGGGAGGAGGTAGCCTCCCAAAGGTTTGAGTGTCACACCCCTGGGAGGAGGTAGTGGGTCCATCCTGGAGAATGAGGCAGAAGGTGGGGTGGGTGCCCTGGTGAAGACACACCCCTACACCAGGCACTCCCATGGGGAGGGCTCAGCACACAAATCTGGTCACCTTATTCCAGGTCCCGGTTCATCAGAAGGGAGCAGGCCTCACGTTGGGGCTCTGAGAGGGGTGTGGAGGATGAGAACGGGAGCTCACACCTGTCATCCTAGTGAACTTTGAGGCCAAGGAAAGAGGATAGCCTGAGCCCCCGGGTTCAAGACCAGCCCGGGAACCTTGGTGAGACTTTGTCTCTACAAGAAACCAAAAATATGAACCGAGCATTCTGGTGCTCCCCTGTCGCTTCAGTAACTTGGTAGGCGGTGGTGGGAGGTCAGCAGGAGAGCAGCCAGTGGAGGCCATGGTGGCTAATGGAGGGCCCCTGGGCTCTGTCCTGGCTGACAGAGTGGGACTCCAACTCAGAGTATTAATACCAACAACCACCACAACCACAGGCCGGGTTCAGGGGCTCAGCCTGGCATCTCGGCCCTTCAGAAACCCAGGCGAGTGAATGGGTCCACCTGCCCAGGACATGGGGAGAGACCTCGTCTAAGCTATCAAAAATAAATCCAAATAGTAGCCGAGTGTGGTAGCGCAAGCGTGTGGTTTCAGCCACTTAGGAGACCGAGGTGGGAGGATTGCCTGAGCCCAGCAGGTGGAGTTCACGGTGGCCATTAGCATGCCCATGCACTCTGGCCTGCGTGACAGAGTGGGATTTCAAATCCAAATAATAATAATCTACACCACGATCCCTGCCACCCAGAGTAGTAACCCTCTGGGCTAGGAGAGGAAAAGGATCTTTCCAGCCTGTTTTTCATGGGAGGTTTCAAAGATGTCCAAAGGGAATGTCTGTCCCATGCCTTTGGTCATGTGCCCCAGAAGGCCACCTTCTATCCTCTACACTTGTGCCCCACAGCAAAGACGTGCATGAGCTCACAGAACAGATGACCCTGAGCTAGGGTGGCCATCAGGCACAGAGCAAAGAAGGCAGTCTGGCAACTCCATGCCCAGTTTAGGTTCCAGTCACCTGGTCTACAACTTCAGGTGGCAGGAGGGTCCCTTCTTCTCCCAGTCGCTCCATCATCCCCTGCCCACAAGGACCTTTCCCTGGAGAGTCCTGGACATCCATCATGATGTCATGGGAGACATCTTTTTTGTTGCTAGAATCTCCATCCACTCGATTTTGGGGACCTCTCGCCGAGACGAGGTCTGGCCAAATCACATGGATTGGTCTCCGACCCCTGGCATAAAGCATCCTCCCGCCTCAGCCTCCCAGGGCACAAGGGTGACAGCCATGAGCCACAGTGCCTGGCCTGGACTTGCACTTTCTGTCAGCAGTGGTAATACAAAGGAACACCCCGGGATGAAGGGTACTGCATCCCGTGTAGCCGGGACTGTGGGCACCACCACGCATACACCAGTGTTTGCGTTCTGGGGAGTGACGAGGTCTCACTACATGTCCCAGGTTGGTCTTAAACATGTAGACTCCAGTGGTCTCCCACCTCGGCCTCCCAAAGCCACAGCCCTGTTGTCTTCTGATCCATCATCTTTCAGGAACTTTAGGCCGAAGTCTGGGGCTTCCTTCCCAAATGCTCTCTGTCTGTTCATGATGATCCTTACTCCATACACAAATGGATTCTCTTCTTTTTTTTCCTTTTTTCCTTTTTTTCTTTGAGTCGGAGTGTCACTCCATTTCCCAGCCTGGAGGTTGGTGGCTTGTTCCTGGTCAACACAACCTCGGCCTGTCTGGCAATTGCAAGCCTTTTCCCAGTCTTCTGTGGAACCAGAAAGAGAAGCATGCCCGGTTCATTTGGGATGGAACGTAGAGACAAGGTCTTGCCACTGTATCCAGGTGGGTCTCGGCCTCTGGGCTACAGCCAGCTGCTGGCCTTGGCCTCCCAACGTGCTGGAATGACAAGGGTGAGCCCTGAGCCAGGCCTCTATCCTTCATCAAAAACGAAAAAGGAGGCCTGGCTTGGCAGCCCACGCCTGGAATCTGAGCACTCTGGGAGGTTGAGGGGGAGTATGGCAGGATCCCAGGAGCCCAAGGCCAGTCTGGGCCACTCAGGGAGACTCCGTGTCCACATGAATCAACACAGGGGGTCTGGAGTCAAGATACATGTTGTCCCAGACACTCCAGATGCTGAGGAGGGAGAACCTCCAGAGTCCACACTTTCGAGGCTGGTGTGATTGACAGTCCTGTCCCCAGGTCCCAACCTGTGCCACAGAGCCTGGCCATGTCTCCAAAAACATCAGAATTGCACACAGATTCTCAACTTCACATGGTGTGTTCACAGGGCGACTGGCATTAGAGCCAGGAAAAATGGGATTGGGTGGGAAGAAATGTCCCTTGGTGAGGTATGTGTCCCTGGTCTTTTGTGGCAGAATGTCCTCGTTGCTGAGTCAGAGGGTTGGTCTTCCTGGGGATCATTTCTCACATCAGAGAGGAGAGCCAGTAACAAACCGGCCAGGGAGTCACGGGAACTCCTGAAAAAGCGGGGGGGGGGATTGGGACTGGAAGGTGTTGAGCTTGGGGAACCCTTGTATGTGTGCTTCTGAGAGGAGGAGGATTGAGGGCAGAAGACTTGCAGGAGAATGTTTTTCTTTCTTTCTTTCTTTCTTTCTTTCTTTCTTTCTTTCTTTCTTTCTTTCTTTCTTTCTTTCTTTCTTTCTTTTCTTTCCTCACTATGTTGTCCAGGCTGCTCTAAAAATGCACCACTCAGGCCACACTCTTGGCCTGGGCCTCCCAAACTGTTGCGATCAGAGGCTTTCCATTTTGTTGACATCATGGTCTTCCTGCCTGGTCTTGAACTCTGGGCTGGAGATGATCCTCCAATCAAGGCCTGCCCTCCCCCAAGATTTTCTTGGTTTTTATGGTGTCCAGCCTGGTCTTGAGCTCCTGGGTTCTGGCCATCTTCCTGTATCGGATGTCCTGACAGCCCTGGAGACATGTGTGAGTTGCCCGGCTGTCCCTATCCCCTTGAAGGTTTGAGTCCACCCTGGAAACATGGCAGGCGAAGGGGTGGGCCCTCTGCCAGAGACATGCCCCTGTGCCAGGTGCTCCTACTGGGTTGGGCTCGGTGGGTGACTCCGGGTACCCTATCTGGGTTCCTGTGTCTTCGGAAGGGAGTGAGCCTTGGGGTGGGGCCCCAAGATGAGTGG
>NW_007149266.1:0-780 GCF_000164805.1 Carlito syrichta | reverse complement strand
CAGTGAATAAAAGAGACAAAAATCTTTGTCCTCATGCAATTGACATTCAAATGGGGGTGGGGGATGGTCAAGAAATAAGACTAATAAGAAAATACACTGTGTCACACAATATATGTTCAAAATAAGGTTTCGTGAACCTGCCTTGAAACTACTGTAAATAGAAAGGCCTGGAAATAAATGATTGACAGTAAGGTATTTTAAAAACTTGATTGGTGTCGTGACTTCCAATATTTTGTAAGAAAAGATGGTGACTCTTCAGAAGCTAACGGTCTCAGTTTGTAAGTGCAATGGATAGTTTAAAGAAAAAAGAAAATACATTGTTTATCAGATGATAATTGATGTTATGGAAAAAAACAAAACAGAGACGTGAATGCCAGGAGTTGAGGTGAGGTGAGGTGTTCTTTTAAAATAAGTGAGCAAAGTTAACATGAGGTGACATGTTATTCAATTCCTGAAGGAGACAAAGAAGTGATGCAGATTTTTCAGGCTAGCTGGGTTTCAAGAGTGTCAGCTCAATGGGTCAGCCAGCCAAGCTCCAGAGAGGGTTGCGGAGGGACTGGTAAGCCTAGCCCCACAAGTGTCAGCCCTAATGGGCTGGCAAGCCAAGCCCTGAGTGTAGCGACTGGGGGGGCGGGGAGCTGGCAAGCCTAGTCTCCAGGGTGTTGGCTCTAACGGGCTGGCAAGCCAAGCCCTGAGAGTGTTGCTGGTTTGGAGGGCTGGCAAGCCTCGCCCCCTGTGCGCCTCCGCTTCGGAGTCTCACCTTCCTCGGCAGCTCTCCTG
>NW_007149265.1:0-764 GCF_000164805.1 Carlito syrichta | reverse complement strand
CATCATTAAGACAAGATCTTTGACATTTAGGAGATTTAAAGTCAGTCTTTAAATCTCACAAGACACCCAGATTCTCCAGCTACCTGATGGAACTTGTATAAGCTTACATCTACTTCCTAGGTTCCTTTGAAAAAAAAAATTTTTAAATTATATGTGTGTGTGTGTGTGTGTGTGTGTGTGTGTGCGCGCGTATGTGTGTATTTATGTCCATATACAAATTGCATAGTATTATATTATTTTTATTCCTTGATTTTATACTCCTCTGGTGCTCTATTTAGGTCAAGTTATAAGGAAATAGGTAGCAGCACATGGAGATAGGCAAGGATGTACGTCTACGATATCTCGTTATGCAAGATGTTATTTTCTTCAATAAAGAGGGTGAGGGATAAACTTTTCCCAAAACTTCCAACTTCCATGTTTAGCATTACTGCCTGAAAACCATCTCTCATCATAGCTGCAGGGGAAAAATTTCTTGAGCAGATCTTCTCCTTTGTACCTGTTTTACCTCATGAGAGGAAGGAGTAAAGAAGGAGTAAAGATGATAGTAAATTATGTTTGACAGAAAGGAGAGGAAACTTGGACTGATTAATTAAGAGTCTTGTGTGGGAATAGACGCTTAAGCTCTGATATTACAACAGGGAAGAAATAGAAAACAGGAAAAAACAGCTTTCAGTGTAGATGAAGAAGTTTTTTTGTTTTTTTTTTTTTGAGTGGAGTCTCACTCTGTCGCCAGACTGGAGTGCAGTGCCGCTCCCGGCCACGCA
>NW_007149264.1:0-25889 GCF_000164805.1 Carlito syrichta | reverse complement strand
TTGTAACTTCAACATCACATTTATTTTTCAATAAGAGATTTTCATAAGACTTCTCCCTGGCCTCACCAACGGAGCTGAAGACTCTGAAAAGACCCAAAGGAAGGTGTCCCTCTGCAGGACCTCCAGCCCTTCCTCACCTGCCACTTGCGCCCGGAGGACAGGCTGCTGGATGGAGGGGCATGTGACCCCCTCCATCCAGCAGCCTGGGAGAAGGAAGAACCAGGCAACACCTACTGGCTCTGGGTTCAACCCACCCATAGAGGGGACTGGAAGACTGGAGGGGCACAAGAGGTAAAGAGAGAGCAGAAGCTCGTGCTATAGGTCATCTGCTCTATGCTGTAGGGCAGAGGTGGTCTGGCATACAGGGAGTCACATGCAAGGGGCCCACACCCAGGAACAGGCAGCCAGGGCTCCCCTGGATGCCCTCCTGTAGCTTCTACTTCAGGCTCGGGAGGCCTGAATGGGGATGAAGAAAACAGAGAAGATGCTGGGGCAGAAACAGGCCTTTTCCAAGCGCTTCTGGCCTAAAGAGAAGAGGAAGGGAGCTGGCTGCAGTGGTTCACACGTGTGATCCCAGTACTTTGTGAGGCCGAGGCGGAAGGATTGCTTAAGCCCAGGAGTTTGAGGAAATCTAGCTCTGAGTGGCCAAACAAGAGTCTGCCACCAAGACACTGGCAGGACGCTGACAGGCAGAGCCACCCCCGTGTCCTGTCACAACACCCCCTGCCCTAACCCCATCCAATGTGAGGCATTTCTAAAATGTCAAAATGAGCCGGGCTCGGTGGCTCAGGCTGAAATCCCGCGCCTTTGGGAGGCTGAGGTGAGTGGATTGCCTGAGCCCGCGGGTTCGAGACCCGCCTGGGCAGCGAGACCTCATCTCCACAATCTATCAAAAAATCAGCCGGACGTGGTAGCGCATCCCTGTAATTCCAGCTACTCGGAAGGCTGGGGCGGAAGCATTGCCAGAGCCCAGCAGGTCGAGTCTGCGGTGGCCGGGAGCAGCCACTGCACTCCAGACTGGGCGACAGAATGAGACTCCAACTCAAAATAGATAAATAAATAAAAAAATAAAATGTCAAAATGTGAAAGAAGAAAAGATATAAAAATCCACCAAAAATGACAACCAACATAACATCCAGGATGAAGATGGACCCTTGACCTCTACCTTCTGTCAACCACAAAGATGGCAGATAACCTTCCAGAAGTCACTGTCCGTTTAACCAGCCATCTTAGGACCTGGAACGGCTACTGCTTGGGCTTCACGTTAAAGTAACTCTCCGACAGACACTTAAATTGGGCCTTGTGCCTCCCACAGAAGAAAAGCATCCTCTTATTACCGCCTTTTCACCGGGGTTAGACAAAGTGCTCTCCAGATGTAGCACGTCTGGCTGTTCTCCACCACCACTGTGTTGACGATATCGCCTCTCTGGGGTATGTACCCCTGTGGCAGTCTCAGAGAGTCCAAGGTGAAGAAGATGCTGTCGTCGATCACCCCGTTCCTTCCGCAGAGGCTGGAGATGCACACCTGAAAGCCCAGCAGCCACGCATCACTGAAAGCACATTCTGCACACCTGCTGGGTGCGGGGGTGACACACGCCTCTCCAAGAGGCCACAGAGACTGGGTCTTGCAGACTGGTGCCCCGGTCTGGGGAAAGCCCACATCCCGAATGTAACACCCGTACGTGGGGACCTTGGTGCTAGACTGGGATGACAGAGGGGGCCGCATACGAGGACCATGCACAGCTATACTCATGCTCCCTCCACCCCTGTGCAAACTCAGCCTCCTCTTCACCCCACCTCCACGCCCCAAACCCACCAGCTCTACAAGGAAGCTCAAGTCCCTCACCCCACTCCATTCATTCCAACAGTTCTCTAACACACATCTTTCTCCTTAGGACATTTCAACATTTCCATGCAAACTCGACACCTTAGAAGTTCATCACGCAAGCACTCGAGGTTAGTCTCTATTTTCCTGGAGCATTTGTAACAACAGGCTCCTCTTTGGCAAGCATAAACTGTATCTGGGCTCCCAACACAGCTAGGAGAATGCTGGACCGTGAGGATCATTCCCGATGGCAGGTCTGGTAGGAACACAGGGAGAGCCGCTCATGGGCACGCTACCTTGTTCACATGCTTGTACCTCAGCGGTCTCACTGAGGTGACTTCTCTGCTCCACGTGCCAGGCCGTATCCAGTACTCGGCCTCCACCCAGTCTGCCTCGCAGGGCATGAAACCTGAAACGGCCAGGGACAAAGCCACAGTCTTGTTGAAGTGTACTGTGCAGTTGTGGTGCACTTAAGTCACTTCCATCCTATCTGAGGTACACTTTCTACTCCTGTTAGAAGCATTCCTTGAAATTTAAACAACCCCAAAGCATTGTTAACCACTGCAATACAGTGAGCTGAAAGGGAGACCTCTAACTTCCATTTCCAGATTCTAAAGCTGCAGATGTAGGTCGCAGTTTTGCTACCTGTGGCACGCCTGAAAGGCAGGCGGCAGTGCCCTTCCCCTCTTCCCAGACCAGTGTCTGTATCACCTCCCTGTTGGGGACACACACAGGGTACTTGGGGACAGAAGGGTGTGCACTCAGGTGTCCCAGTTCAGGCATGGGCACTCGATGCCCTAGCCAGCCCCTCAGCATGCCAGAGAGCTGTGCTGTGACCCAAACCAGGGCGTGCCAGATGAAAGCTGTCCCCGGGCCTCCAGTGGGCAGGGCTAGTGAGAAACTGCAGGTTCACTGACATGAAGTGGCTGATCCGTGCTGACAGAACAGAGGACCAGGCTGCGCAGGTCCACGCTGGTACCAGGTGTAAAGCTACAGCCACTTACAACCTTTGTGTTATTCTGCAATAAACACTTTGGCAGTAATAAACTCAAAACACAAAAGCATGTGATGAATACTGAGTGTCTTTCTCCAGAAAGCTGGCGATGAACAGAAAACTGAGCCCAAGCATCTGCTGACACCTCCATTCAACACGGGTGCCACGGAGAAACCACCGATCACTTCAGCACAGAAGGGACAAAGCTGCCTGGGACCCATTCCAAGTTCAGGTGGTATTTTAAGAAGGCTGTATCATAAAACCACAAGCAAACGTGTGCAGATGTACCGATACATTAATGCAGAGTTGTGTAAACCATGCTTTCCTTGATTACATGCTTGTTTCAATAACTTCGCTTATTTTTACTCCAAATTTTCCTGAACATACGTGAAAACTGAAGCAGTATCTGTGAATGTGCTAGTTCTATACAAAGTTTGGAGAAAAAGTTAAACAAATTCAAATAACAGTTTGACTTTTTTCCATTACAATCATGGAAGCAATATGTAGATTTCAGAAGAGCATTCTATCGCAGGAGAAATATCTGATATGATTGTTAATACTATTATTAATTCAGTTTAAAATCCAACACTGGAGCTAAAAATATTGGTTTCTACAGTGATATCCTGACTTTGACAGAATAAAGCGCCATGATACAAATAAGATCCCTACATATGAGGGCGCCTAGGCAGCAGAAATGCACTGGAAAACTGCGATACACACGTGCTCCCTGCCTCCGTGCATGCTCAGGTGATCAACTCGCTGGAAGACCAGTTCAACTTTACAAGCACATCTATGCACCCATGCAGAAAACCTGACTTCTATTCATCTTCCAATGTTCAGCCCAGCAGGGTGTACAGGAGAACTTCAGTTCACAAATCATCTCCCCAGTCAGCTTTTCCAACTCCTGCCCTATCACTGTGTACAGTAGGTCTGTTTCTCCTCAGGACAAAGAGTTGTGTCTCAGTCATTGTGGTCTCCAAGTATCTAGATCCATAAACACCACTGTCAGCACCATTGCACAGTAAACAGCTATTGAATTAAACTTAACAAATGGCATCAAGACATTTCATCTTCATGCATAAAAACAAAACATTAAATCACCTAAAAACAAATGCAATTAAAAGTGAATATATACTCAGGAAAGGTACCAGGTAATCCCCAAGCCCTATTTTAAAACTCTAACATTACTTGTGAAAAAATGGACTTTTTTATTCCTCTAACATTGTTGACTGATAATAGTAAATCTAAATTATATGGAACAGTTAATGATTGCATTCAACAAATGAACACAAAACTACCGAGAACAAAAGTTTAAACAGTGACCTCCCCAACCCCAGGCCCAAAGTCCACCCAACGTTTGAGAGCTTCCACATAAAGCCAGCATCTAGAGAAGCTATTGTAGACAAAACATCCTCTCAATACATAAAATTTGCCCATATCTGATCCTTTTCATGATGTGTGAGTATAGCCATAAAAATTCTGCAATAAACACAAAACCTGGGCCAGGCATTGTGGCTCATGCCTGTAATCCCAGCACTTTGGAAGGATCGCTTGAGCCCAGAATTTCTAGATTAGCCTGGGAGTCATAGTAGGACTTTGGTAAAAAAATAAATAAAATAATGAGCTGGGTGTGGTTTTGTGTGCCTGTAGTCCCAGCTTCTTAGAAGACTGAGGAAGTAGAATCGTTTGAGTACAAAAGTCTGAGGCTGCAGTGAGCCATCATCATGCCATTGCACTCCAGCCTAGGTAACAGAATAAGACCCTGTATTAAAAAAAAAAAGAAAGAAAACCCAAAACCTAATTTTACATGTGAAAGAGATCCCTCTAAAGTATCATCACACACACCATCAGAGAGAAGTGTGCGGTCTGACTGATGTAGCCAGTTCCTTTCATCAGAAAGTCACACAGCCAATCAAGTCACAGAACAAACCAACACTCAGGAGACTAGGGTCTGACAGCCCTCTGATGTGGTTTTTGCTATTGTGTTCTCATTAATCAGAGACAGCTTCCACCTGTAAGACAAACAAACCACTCTTTAAACCATAATATGAGGACTACAAGAAAAGCAAACTATAGTCCAGTATCCCTGTTTTACTCTATTAGGGCTAGAAGTCCAAGATCAATATGCCTATAGATCCAGTGTCTGGTGAGGGCCCTCTTTCTGGTTTACGGATGGCACCTTCTCACTGTTTCTTCACATGCTACAAGGGGCAAAATAGTTCTCTGGGGTATGTTTATAAAGGCTCCCCCATCATGATCCAATCACCTATCAAATCCTTTTAATAACATCACAATAGGGGTTAGCGTTTCAACATATGAATTTGGGGAGGGACACCAACATTGAGTCTATAGCAACCCCTTATGAATACAGATGCAAAAATCCTCAACAAAATATTAGCAAGCTAAATGCAGCAGTATATTAAAAGGATTATATACTATAACTAAGTAGGGTTTATCACCATATGCAACGGTGGTTCCATTTATGAAAATCAGTTAACATAATACACCACATTAATAGGATAAAAGATATAAAAATCACATTATTATCTCAATTGAGAAACAAAAAGTATTTGTCAAAACTCAACATCTTTTCCCAATACACTCAATAAACTCAGAATAGAAACGTCCTCAACATGATAAAAGCCATAAATGAAAAATTCACAACCAACATCGCACTCAGTGGTGACAAAGGCTGAAAGCTTGCTCCCACGATCAGGAACAAGGCAAGGACGCCCCTCTCACCTCAGGCATTCAAACTGTCAAGGAAGGAAGTGAAATTATGTGTTCACAGGTGGCATGATCATTTTAAACATATAAGTGAAAGGAGAGTAATAAGGAGATGGAATTTACCTAGGTGTCAGCGGCTGCACAGCTGTCCTTTGGGGGGGAACCTAACCTGTGATTGGCGAAGGCGACGTGTCCGTGGGCCTGCAGAGTGCCCAGCCCACGCGGGCCTGTGGCCCAGCCAGTGGTCACTGGGTCTAAAACCCACCTGAGACCACACTACACGCTTCTCATTCGCCCCGCCACGACAGCTCTCAAACCTGAAAGGACTCTGGCAGCTATAAGGGCATGCAGCTGGCAGCGCTTGCCCACGTGCCTCCACAACCGGGGACGTCCCATGCAGAGAGCGTGGGGCAGGATGGGGTGGTCGCTGCCATGCAGCTCACCTGTGCCAGTGGCCCTGCCACATGGCGCCTTCTACCAGCTCCGGCCCAGCCGCCTGGCTTCCTCCTCTTGGCGTAAGTCGTCTTCCAGAAGCAATCCACCAGCTTGGCCTCGAGGCACAGTGAGGCCCACTGCGCCATACGTGCCCTCACGCGTCCCAGGTTGCTCTGGCGCCCTCTGCCAATGGGGTAGCAGCACCTGAGCCTACACCTGCGTCTCCTCCGCCTTCATCCAATGGGGTCGCTGCACCTGCGTCTTCGGGTCGTTGCGCGTGCCTCTACCGCCATTAGACATCTGTTATTGTGTGAGGGACGCACCATGCCTAGTGGGAATGACATCACGCAACGCACAGAAGATGGTGTCCTGGTGGACAGGGCCTCGTGTGGTGGGTGGGCTTCGTAGCGTGGGCGGGCCTTCATGAAGGTTTGCATTCCTCCCTCCTTCCACATCTAGAGGGAAGGGATTCCATCTTTTGTCCCCCAGTGTGATGCTAGGTGTAGACGTTTTTGTAGATGTTATTGTCAAGTTGATGAAGTTCCCTCTATTTTTATTTTTTTCAAGAATTCTGATCATGCATGGGTGTGAAATTTCCTCGAATGCTTGTTCTGCATCTATTTAAATGATCATGTAGTTTTCTATTTAAGCCTGTTAATAAAGGGAATTACATTGATTGATGTACAAATGTTAAACAGATCCTGCTCTCCCAGGAAAATTGAGCCGTGCATGGTTCATGATCTTTTTATATATACTGTTTGACTTAACTTGGTAACAATTTATGAAGGGTTTAAGAACTGTGCTCATGAAGTACATTGGCCTGTAACTCTCCCCTACCTGTTATGCCTGTTGGAATTGGGTATAAATCTAAAGCTGGCCTCATGAAGTGAGTTGGGAGTGTCCTTTCTCCTCTGTGTGAAAGTGTGTTTGCAGGGTTGGTATAATGTAATCCTATATGTGTATGGTAGAATTCACCGGTGAACTGATCTGTGCCTGAAGTTTTCTCTATGGGAAGATTTTAAATTACATGTGCAGCTTCTGCATCAGCTATAGGGCTACTCAAGTTATCAATGTAATATTTAATAAACTTTGTCAATTTGTTTTTTTTAAATATTCATTTCATGCAATGTGTCAAATTATTGGTATACAGTTGTTCAGACTATTTCTTTTTTTTTTTTTTTTTTGAGTTGGAGTCTCACTCTGTCGCCCAGACTGGAGTGCAGTGGCTGCTCCCGGCCACTGCAGCCTCAACCTGCTGGGCTCCGGCATCCTTCCGCCTCAGCCTTCCAAGTAGCCGGAATTACAGGCATGCGCTACCACACCCGACTGATGTTTTGATTTATTGTAGAAATGAGGTCTCGCTGCCCAGGCGGGTCTCGAACCCACGGGCTCAGGCAATTCACTCACCTCAGCCTCCTAAAGACGCGGGATTTCAGCCTGAGCCACCGAGCCCGGATTCAGACTATTTCTTTATTATCCTTTTAATATCTGTATAGTCTCTAATAATGAACCACCTTTCATTCCTAACACTGGTGATTTATCTTGTCCCTCTTGTTTTCCTTTATCAAAGATTTATCAATTGTATTAGTCTTTAAAAAACACGCACACCTCTTGGTTTTATTTATTTTTCTCTAATGTTTATATCTTTACTATGTAATGATTTTATTATTTATTATGTCTCACTATCTACCATTTTTGGTTTAAATTGTGCTTTTTTATCCTCTTAATGTGGAAAATTAGATAATTAATTTTGGAACTTTCTTCTATTTCAAATATAAACATTTAAAACCACTATAAATTTCTCTTTAAGCTCTGATTTCGCTGCATCCAACAAAATTTGACATCTATTTTTGCTTTCTTTCAGTTTCCAATGTTTCTTTTAATTTTTTTTGGCCCATTTTTTAGAGGCATATTGTTTAGTTTCTAAATATTGGGGGGCTTCCAGATAATTTTCTCTTGTTAATTTCTAATTGAACTTGGTCAAGATCAGAGAATAGAACCTTGATGATTTCAGTCTTTAAAATGTATTGAGGCTTTCCCCCTAAAAATAGTCTCTGTTCATGAGTGTCCCACATGGCATTGTAAGCAATGTGTATTCTGCTATTGTTGTCCAACGTAGTTTTGTTTGCCATATTTTTTTACTAGGTCTGATGTGTCAGTTTGAGTGTCAGCTTAGGCTTTGCCTCTCCATAGATGCACATCATAATTATAAGTCCTTCCTGAAAGATGGGAGAGAGTGACAAATTCTCTAACATTTGCAAAGCACCACTAAGTCTTCATCTTGGGCTTACTTCTGGAATTACATGGGAATGAGAAGGTTCCCAGGGACGTACTGGGTTGGTGGGAAGAGAAGACTTTGGAAGCAAGTGTGTGCTGTGTGAACTTCCCACCAAGGCGATTTGCAGTGGACGTTAGTGCCTGCGGGACTGTCCCTGAGCCCTACACCCTGAGCTGCTACCTTGGGCCCTGGACTTTTCTGGAGCTCCATGTAGATGTCCCACAGACATATCAGCCTTATCAGGTCCAGAACAAACCTCAGAACCCCTGCTTCACACCTGCTCCGCCTCCTCTCATCTCTGTCCTCACTGCTCAGAACGAACTCAGTCCATGTCACTCGGACAGCAGATTGCATTTGCTCTTCAAAACCTGTCCAGAATCTGGTCCCTTCTCACCACCTCCACCACTGCCACCGCAATGTCAGCCAGCAGCTGCTACTTTCCCCACCCAGCCTGTTCTCCACCCAGTGGCCAGATGCTGCTCTTCACACACCCCTCCAGTAGGTCCATCTCAGAGTCAAAGCCAAGTAGTTTCAACACCAACAGGTGCCTGGTACCTGGAGGTCCTTCCTGTACCCCCTGCCATCGCCAGCCTTTGCTAAAGCTCTGCCAAACTCCCCTTTTCACCTTCTGCAATAATTGCTCAAATTCTTCCTTTACACAGGTTTTTCCTGCCCCCTCCCCAACAGAAACCCCTCTTTCCCTCCCCTGACTCTGTTTCCCTCATAGAGAAAATCAAATGTCTCCATTAGACGCACAGATATAACTATCTTGTATGCTCCTGTTCTCTCCATTGGAAGGTAAACTATATGTAGGAAGGCCTGTGGCCTACTCTGGTCACCTAGTAAATATTTGCTGAATGGTCGCATACATATCAAAAGGTGAGTAGTACCTCAGCAGGCACAGAGGGAGGAGGGGTCATTTAGGAACAATAATTTGAAGAGAGTATGAAAGAACAGAACTCCTTCTAGAAGTTAGTATTGCCAACAGAAACAAGGAAGCATTTATCACATGACTATTTATGACTCTTGGGACCTGAGGGGCTTACTCTGCAACTCTGATTTAAGGCAGCTTGTTTGTATTTATTATTAAAGAACAACTTTTGAAAGGCACAAAAAAGGTGAAAGCTGATTAATAGTTTTCTTCAAACAAAAAAAAAAACAGAGAAAGGTTCAATCCGATTGGACCAATTCTTACTAACCCTGTGTATTGCTTTAAAAGATAGTCAATAAAGAAGTTTGGGAAATTTTTCAATCTATTCAAAATAGTTCCTCACTTCTTCATAGGTTATAGTTTGTGAAAATTATTTCTAATATGTCTTGGTTTGTTCAAAGTAAGGCAACAGAACATTCCATGATCTGTAACCTGATGATTTTGCTCCAGTTTTTTGTGGAGTCATGGTTTAAGGATCTGGTCTTTCAGAAACTTTGGTTTGAGCCTTTTTACAATGCATACAAGGAATTTGTCGCTTTTACTATCAGAGCATCAGTGTCTCTGGGTGACACACATTGGTGTCCTTCTTCTCTGCTTGGTGAGCAAAGACAAAGGGTGCAGCAGGACCAGGCCTGCCAGCCATCAGAGCTGCTCACACCAACCACTAGGGCCGGATTCAGAGCAGTTCAACGAATTCAGAGCAGTTAAGCCAAAAGCATGGATATTGATGTGACCCTTGTGAAGGAGATTTCCACCATGTGGTCACAGGGGACAGAAAATGGCTGCCTGAAAACAGATGTGTAACAGCTTTAAGTAAAAATTTGTCTGTTTCAGAAACATGGCCTGAAAGGATTGTGGACCAGGTGACCGTTTATTCCTTGGCACTTCTTTCTTCTGAGATACCTGAGGTCTGTGGTGAGTTGTATTGGGGAGGTGCTTCCTTTTCTGGCTGGTTAAGACAGCTCCAAGCCAGTGGTTACACAACCAATGCAAAACGTTCTTAGGATCCATTCAATTCATCTCACTGAAATTTTAGAGTCCTTCCCTTGGCTTAAGTTTTGTTGATTTTTTTTTTTTTTGAGTTGGAGTCTCACTCTGTCGCTGAGACTGGAGTGCAGTGGCCGCTCCTGGCCACCGCAGCCTCAACCTGCTGGGCTCCGGCGATCCTTCCGCCTCAGCCTTCCGAGTAGCCGGAATTACAGGCGTGCGCTACCACGCCCGGCTGATTTTTTGATTTATTGTAGAAATGAGGTCTCGCTGCCCAGGCGGGTCTCGAACCCGCGGGCTCAGGCAATCCACTCACCTCAGCCTCCCAAAGGCACGGGATTACAGGCTGAGCCACCGAGCCCGGCGTTTTGTTGATTTTTTGTTCCATTTGTGAATAGTTCTTGTTGGACATCCCTCACCAGAGACCAGTGATCCCAACGGCTTAGCGACAGGGATGTAAGCAGACAGACATAACTATTAAGTAGAGGTATATTTTACAATCTCATGTTTAGTTACTCCATGGACCTAGTGTCCCCAGTGTCATGGGTTTCGTAAAGGAAGTTTCTCAGAGAAGTTGAAAGGTATTGAACCTGGAGGACCCAGATTCATGAGGCGTTAAAGCCTAAAATCTCACCGTGAACTCAGACCATTCAGCTTTGTTGTACTAGGAAACTAACATTATTCACTTTTAGAATTAAGTGTTTATTTTATCTTCAAATAAACAGCACTTTGGTATGAACAATATTTCTTTGTTAAAAAAGTATTTCTTGAAAACACGTTATTGACTTTTTTTCAGAGTGGTCAAAGTTAATGCTAAATTTTATTGCAAGTTAATAACTGGTGACACATGCCTGTAAACGCAATGCAGCTGTGGTGTCAGCCCCCATGCTGTGTCTGTCTCCAAGCGCCATGACACAAGAGCATTTCAGGAAGGAGCCAGCCTACGACTGGACGTTCATGCTGGAGTATGGGTGGCAGGACCCCAGGAGCTACACCTTGAACTTGAAGCCTGAAGACCTCCAACTGTCATGAGCATTCCCTCATCTCCCTTCCCACCCTCCACCCCCAATGGGCCTCCTGCCTCTGTCCTTTCCACAGGGACACTTTGGGAGACTGTCCCCAGTAATATCCCCCAAATATCTTTTTTAAAAATTATATACAAGCGGCAACCCCCCAAGTCCCTCGTGCTGTCTTGGTCTCCACTCTCTTAGAACAAAGCTCCTTGAGAGCATATGATGCTCCCCTCCCTGATGCTCTCTCTGGATTCTCCTCTTTGGCCTTTTGTCCTCACCACGGGAACTGCCCTTGCAGGGTTGCAGTTACCTCAAACACTGGACCCAGATTGCTCCATGGCAGTGCCAACCTTGTCCAACCGTCCCAGTGGAACTATGGGCCATGGTCCCTGCACCCTCTGAGGCTGCTCAGCTCATCATCAAGGTTTACTTTCTCAACCCTAGGTCCTCCTGGCACTTGAGTGGGTTCCACACTGAGCCTGGCTTGCCCCAGTCCCATCCAATTCTCTTGCTCAGGCCAGACTGGGATTCTCCTGTCTTCCCACCTAACATTCTGTGCTCTGTCCTCAGACTTCCCACCTTGGGGACCAGGGTACCCATGGCCTCCAGGAGTGACACCATGTGGCCCACCAGGACCAGGCTGGCCCACATCCACCTGGCTGCCCATCCCCCTATGCACCTATCCTCTCCTGGCCTTGGTGTTGCTGGGGGATAACCCCTAGGGACTCTGCTTCCTTTGTGCTTACTTTTTTCCTTTTTTTTTTGGTAATTATTCAGTGAAGAACATCCCTGGTCTTGTACATTAATGAGTTGTCTTCTGGACTTCAAAGCATGTCCAGCTAGCAGTGTTTTCACTATCAAATGTCTTTTTCATCTCATCAGAAAATAACTTTTTTTTAGCCGGGCTCGGTGGCTCAGCCTATAATCCCGTGCCTTTGGGAGGCTGAGGTGAAGTGGATTGCCTGAGCCTGTGGGTTTGAGACCTGCCTGGGCAACGAGACCTCATCTCTACAATAAATCAAAAAATCAGCCGGGTGTGGTAGCGCATGCCTGTAATTCCGGCTACTTGGAAGGCTGAGGCGGAAGGATCGCCGGAACCCAGCAGGTCGAGGCTGCGGTGGCCGGGAGCGGCCACTGCACTCCAGTCTGGGCGACAGAGTGAGACTCCAACTAAAAAAAAAAAAAAAAAAAAAAAAGAAAGTAACTTTTTTTTAGAATAAACTATTTTGGAATACCTGGGGGACTTTCTAAAGGAAGGAACACTCTGAGTCTAGCAAACTGGCAACTTTACTTTGCTGATATGATTTGTATTATTCTAGATGCTTAAACATTACATTATTTAATTTTATTTTATATTTTTATTTATATATTTTTAAGACAAGGTCTCACTCTATCATCCAGGCTGGAGTGCAGTGGAGTGTCTGTGGTTCACTGCAGCCTAAACTCCTAGGATCAAGCGATCCTCCTGCCTCAGCCACCTGAGTAACTGGAACTACAGGCATGAGCCACCATGCCTGGCTGGTTTTTTGTTTTGATTTGTTTTGTTTTGTTTAGAAAGCAGGAGTTAATTAAGAAGACAGAAAAGCTCCCAAAGCAGGAGGGAACCCAAAAGACAATGGCCCTACCTGGTTGTTTTTTAAATTTTGTTGTAGAAATGGGATCTCACTATATTTCCCAGGCTGGTCTCAAACTCCTGGTCTCAAGGGATCCTCCCACCTCAACCTCTTAAGGTGGCTTAAGCCACTGTGTCCAGCCAACATTGCATTATTTTAAGGTGTCAATAGTGACCGGCAGGGATGCTTGGGTGAACCATCGGTCCTGGGTGAACCACTAGGCCCTAGTTTCTTTTCAGTGCATCCCCTCAGCAATTGTGAGCTTTGCTGTCTCAAGGAGAAGTGTCAATGCAGTGAGTCCAGCCTTCCATTCAGCCTCTACACACATTGGGACAGCCCCATGGCACCGATCCAGAAGAGAGCGACAGCTAACAGGCTCATGTGTACGTATGCCTACATACGCGCATGGATGGGAGTACTGAGAAAATTCCCAGAGGTTGCCCAAGACTGTAGAGCTCCTACCCTGCCCTTTTCCACAAAAGTGAGTGAGAAGCCTGAGCATGCAGGATCCCCAAAGCGCTGATTCTTATGTGTTATAATCTTTAGGACTTTTAGTTAATGGTCTGAAATTTGGTCAGATGTTACTTTTATTTACTTAGTTATTCAAAGAAGGAAAGTCCCTTCTGCTTTGTTTTTCGGATTCTCAACTTTTAGATATTGTTTGCTCCCACATTTGCTGTGACCATGACATGTTTAATATGGTTTAGATGCAAACTAGTCCTGAACCTATCAGCAATAAACGTGAATTATTGGAATTCAACATGGGTCACGATAATTTCCCCCTCTGTCTTCCAGCTGGTATCTGATGCTCATGGCTCCACTCACCAGAGTGAGTGTCCATCTGTGTTGTTCATTGTATTGGAAATATGTGATAAATGTTTATCATAGCTCTTGAGGTTGACAAATGCGGATAATTTTATAGACGTTTCTGACAATGCCTGGAGGGAGCTTCTGGTGGAGAGACTGGGGATCACTCCCGCTCATGTTCAGGCCTTGCTTCAGGAAGGGGAGAAGTTTGGTCAAGGAGAGATTGCTAGTAAGTGACCGTGGGCCAACAGTGTGTAGACCACTCCAAGAGCTGCCACCCAGGACCTTGCTGGGGGGTGGGGGCGTAGTTTGGGGCCTTCTGGTGTCATCTGATCTGGTTGGTGGGCTTGCTACCATTTTCTTTTCTTTTTTTTTTTTGAGTTGGAGTCTCACTCTGTCACCCCAGCCACACTCTGTCGTCGACCTGCTGGGCTCCGGCGATCATTCTGCCTCAGCCTTCCAAGTAGCTGGAACTACAGGCGCGCGCGCTACCACGCCCGGCTGATTTTTGCTTTATTGTAGAGATGAGGTCTCGCCAAGTTGCCCAGGCGGGTCATGAACCCGGCTGCCATTTTTCTTTTTTTTTTTCTTTGTTTTTTTTTTTGAGTTAGAGTCTCACTTTGTCACCCAGACTGGAGTGCAGTGGCCGCTCCCGGCCACCGCAGCCTTGACCTGCTGGGCTCCGGCGATCCTTCCGCCTCAGCCTTCCGAGTAGCCAGAATTATAGGCATGCGCTACCACGCCCGGCTGATTTTTTGATTTATTGTAGAGATGAGGTCTCGCTGCCCAGGCGGGTCTCGAACCCACGGGCTCAGGCAATCCACTCACCTCAGCCTCCCAAAGGCACGGGATTACAGGCTGAGCCACCGAGCCCGGCTTGCCATTTTTCTTAAGTAACACATCTAAAGGGGCTGCAAAGGGCCCAGGGCTGGGGGTCAGCAGGCCGAGGTTCCCCCAGCTCCAATAAATCATTCCTTCCCTTTGGGCCTCAGTTACTGTTTGTGATCTGAGAGGCTGGGTCAGGCCCATGTTTGCATGTGGGGTCAGCGTGCATATGCATGCACATGTATACATATGCCCATGCATGTGTGCACATGGAAGAGACCAGGGTTGGTAGCACAGCACCCCAAGAGGGTCAGGGGGCCTCTGGCGTCAGGCTGCCTGCCTGGTGTCACAGGACTGCCCCACTCACCGCTCGCAGTGCCCTGGGCAAGTCCCCCAGCCTCTGAGTGCTTGAGGACCCACTTCAGCACCTGTCACCTGGTGAACTGCTAAGGTGTCTCGTGTAGCTTCCCCAGAAATGTCTGGTGTAACTTCCTATCTGTAACTGTTGCCCTCAGCAGTCTGCTTGGGCCCCGCATGAGCCCATTACTTGGTGTCTTCAATGAGGATAAGACTCTCTCCAGCTCCTTTCTGGGGCTCTCCCCCTGCCTCGCCCAAGATTCCCTGAATAGAGTATGGCTTGTCATCAGTTCTCAGTAAGATGGACTTGACTCGCTGCATGTCCTTTTGGTGATATCATCTTAGTCTGTAGCTGTTGTGACTTTGAATAACCATGTCGCCACACAGACAGCCCTTGGATAATGGAAGGGAATGACACTTGTGTGTTGACATTGGGGAAACTTTACAGTGCCCTGAAAACTTGGGTCCCGATGAGGTTGTGGACCTGGAGAATCAAGCCGTGCTGACCGGCCTGAAGCAGAAGTACCTGACCGTGATTTCCAACCCCAGGTGGTTACGGGAGCCCATACCTAGGAAAGGAGGAAAGGACGTATTCCAGGTAGACGTCCCAGAGCACCTGATCCCTTTGGGGCGTGAGGTGTAACGAGTGTGGGCTCCTGAGAGGAACGTTGCTGAGAAACCAGCTAAATCATGATGCCTTCAAGTCACCATCACGATGCAGACCTGTATATATTAGCCTAAATCGGCATTGCCACTGCATGGGAGGGCGCCACCCACTCAGTGCTGCCCACATATGTAGGTTCCCTCATTCAGATGAAGGGAATAGGGATGGGACTTTCTTGTGCCATGCATCTTTAGGCTCATGGACATTGCTATCTCACTTTGACCTTTGGGTAGAAGATAAAGATGCCAGTGAATGTCTTGGCGTTGCTGCTTATGTTGGTCCTGCTAATTTCTGGATTGTACAAATAAACATGTAGATAACTGTTTACTGTTTGAGGCTCCCTTTTTTGTTTTCCCCTGTCTTTGTTCTGGTCCGAACTCATCACATGTTTGAATAGCACCCAGGGGACATGGTGAAAAGTCTGGGACCCAGCACTGAATGTTTGCCCAAGAGCAAGCAGCCATGAATTAATACTGACTCATCCAGGATGACGAGGATATCAGACTTAGAGCAACTGTCTGCCTTTTAGGTTATGCTCACTCTGTCATGATGGTGTCTGTCACTTCCTAAACCATGTGTGTCACGTGAATCACATAGCTACTTCTTATCCAAGTAAAGGATCCTAACTATGGCTCTGGTAGACATAGGTTAACTTCAGGTAATGATAAGTAGTGTTATTTTGTAGCAAATCTTTTTTTTTTTTTTTTTTTAAGTCAGAGTCTCACTCTGTTGGCCATGCTGGAGTGCAGTGGTGTGATCATGGGAACTGCTGCCTCAACCTGCTGGGCTCAGGCGATCCTTCTGCTTCAGCCTACCAAGTAGTTGGAACTACAGGCATGCGCCACCATGCCAGGCTATTTTTGTTGTTGTAGAGATGACATCTTACCAAGTTTCCCATTGTGGTCTCGAACACCTGGGCTCAGGCAATTCTCTCGCCTCCACCTCCCAAAGCACTAAGACTACAGGAATGAGCCACTGCACCCAATCTGTTGGTGAATTCTTAGGCAAGTTTCTAGTGGTTGTGATCTGGGAGTTGATGGGCTCCTCCCTCCTCCAGGCATTGACTGGAATGGTCCTTCTCTTTTGAGCCAGGGTGTGGTAGTCATGCATCCCTTGGCAAATGGGGTGGCCTAAATTTTAGTTGGACCTCTTTGGAGGGCCCCTGAATGCTCAGCTAGGGACACTGAATTGCTGATCAGAACCTTCCTGGCAACACTGGGGGCACCCATGAGGAAAGCCTCTCCTGTTTCAAGATCCATGAATAATGCAAGGCGATGCCACTAAGATCAGGGGCGAAGCTGTTCTGTCTCCTGACCAACAGGCAAGTCTCAGGGGATCAGATCTTCCTGGGCTTAGTCTCAACATTCCCTAGCAGCATCCCTTGCTGTGTGTGAGAATGCTGCTTCTCCAACTGAGAGAGGACAACGGGGACCAAAGCCTGTCTGGGAATGAGTTTTCAGCCTCCTTGGGCTTGTGCTGAGGAGATGTGTCTAGAATAGGAGGTTAGAAAGGACACAGACTCACAATTCTCATTTCGATTGTTTATTTACTCCCATGAGATTTTTTTATTAACTAAGACCGAAAATGGGTTTCTTGTTCGAAAACGGCATTTTTCTCTTGGTCATCAATGGTCTGTGAATTCATGACCTGGATTGTTCTTGAACTGCCCATAGAGTGGGGAACTGTAATCCCAGGACCCCTCCTACTCCCTGTCATTGGGGGACTCGTTTGGAGACGTGATCAAGAGGGCAACCAGTAGGATGAAGTAACAGGTATTGCATAAAGATATGACAAAGTCATAATCTGGGTAAACCAGGGAACCGGTGGGCACTGCTGCTATATCTGTCATCCCAGCAGTAGCCTGAGGTGCAATTATGACATCCCTAGAGGTACCCTCCCCACTTGGGTCATTTGGCTCATAAAAGGGACAATTTCCCAGAGGAACTCCAGTGATGTTGTTCATGGACCACGTAGAAGAGAACATGAAAAACCGGGTGCCACGGAGTCCCCGAATATTGGTAGCTTCCCTCCAGGACCATCTTTTGACTCCTTTCTTGGCGTTACCCTGACGGATTTGTGGGGAGTTTTTTATAGCTGCCGGCTTCTTTCTCTTTAGAGTCTGGGCATTGATTGCTTGCTGAGTGGTGTTTCTGAAGTTACTTTTCTTCTGAATTTTCTTGAGGAGGCTGGGCTTGTCTCTGTGAAAATCAGAGTGGTAGTAGATCTGAAACAAAAGAAACCATTTTAGTCATTCTCAGATAAAATGTTCATTTCCCCCCATATCATCATGGTCTTGTGTTGTGGTGGAGAAAATAATTTTTAAAGCAACTGCAAGTGTCATTATTCCTCACAATATGACCTGACTAAAGATAATCCATACTTAAAAGTCTATACTTTCTATATCTTTCAGTAAAGAATATGTCACATTCATAAACTTAACTTTGGAACTTGAACTCTTACAGTATTTCATCTGTTTTGGTGTCCTATAAAGATGTTTGAGTAACAGAGAAAATGAGTGACAGAAATACTTTCTATTTTACCATCAAGCTCCTGTTTCCAGGAGTGTGAACTGAAGAGTTGTCTGGGCGTATTTTGATGAAACCATAGAGGTTCAGCTGGCGAATGATACTCTTCAAGCTGTCTGTCTCAAAAATTTTTTCTCTGCCCTTCCGGTAAAGAATCTCCCTCTGGAAGAGATCCTTCTCGATGATCACTGCATCTCCGTCTTCATTCCAGTTAACGGACTTGAAAGCGTCATCTTCTGCGATCATCCACAGCCTTTTTGGGAAGGAGAGCCCAGAAAAGTCGTGGTTGTTTTTCTCATTGAGTGTGCTTTGGTTTTGGTCTTCTGATGGCAGGTCATCTTGTGAGCCTCGAGAATGGTTCATGGTTTGGTTGCCGTGTCTGTCCGAAACTTCCCTGGAGTCCAGATTCAGATCAGTTGAAGAAGTAGATGAGATTCTGCATGTTGTCACTTTATCATCAGACAGGGCCAGCTGGGCTTCATAGTCTTTTTCAGTATTCTGACTCTCCATGGTGCTACACTACAGTCAGAAAGATTTTGTACCCAAGACTGTCATCTCTGTCCTAGACAGGCAAAAATGCCTTCAGTCAGAGTACGGATGCCCAGTAAATACTCTCTACAAGACTCTAGAGTCTGAGTAGTGGGGCAACCAGCTGCTTATGTCATCCCCTGCTTTATTAGTCATGTGATGTCACTGGGGGAGGGGGGTGCTAGCCAGGTATGGGGGAGGGGACAGGTGGCAGAGACTTCAGCTTCTCTCTTTTCTAAAAGAGTAGAAAGATATGGTTCAAGTTCCAAGAAAAGTCTCCTGTGTGCTGACAGGCACATTGTTTCATAGGGCCAGGCCCTGGATGAGTGGAGAAACCATGACTCTATGGCCACTCCCACCCCTGAAGACCATGGGGGTGGGCCTATTGCCAGCCTTTCTGATTTGGTCAAAGGCCAGGCCCCAGTTATTGTCCCTAGATGTGGGTTTCACCAAGACTGCCTGGATTAGATAAGTCCCTGGAGATGGTCATCCCTATAGGAGGGTTGGCCTAGCTTTATTTGTTAGCATCCCTCT
The DNA here is from genome assembly GCF_000164805.1 of Carlito syrichta. NCBI lineage: Eukaryota > Metazoa > Chordata > Mammalia > Primates > Tarsiidae > Carlito > Carlito syrichta. The sequence continues at coordinate 6,846 of NW_007149264.1, read as the reverse complement.
TTTCCTCCCCCTTCCTTCTCCTTCCTGCTTTGATCTCTTCCACCTACTCCTAAAGGCTGTCGCATCTGCCCCAGTGGGTCCAAATAATGAGTGCTTCTTACTCCACTTAGTCAAACTGTCTCCAGAGTGATGCTGTACTTGAAGCCTGGGAGTGCTCCTCTCACTTCTCAAATGTAGTGTTACTCGAAGCACTGGTGGTAGGAATAGTGGCCCCATAGGAAGTGATTTCAGTCCTGACTTGCCGCATCTTTTGGCTGTGCAGTAATCAAGAATAGTGCCAAGTTCTTGGCTGTGGGGCCTCAAGGTCTGGGACCAGCCGCAGGGCAAGACTGATTATGTAGGCCTTGCCTGCCACCCACTCCTTTGAGCCCTCCCTGGTTATACTCCTAGCTTTTTATAATCTTTTTCCCTGCTGGCCTCTAGCCTGTATCTATGCAATAGGTTCATCCCACCCCTGGAGTGACACTCCAAGACCAATAGCATACTTTCCAAAGCAATAGGATTCATTGGCCAAAGAGTGGCCAGGGTGGCTCAGGATGGTGACTGTCATGGCTATTCTCATGAAAGAGGCTAATAAGATTACTTTGGGACAATCTTTAACCATTGAGACACCCCACCAAGTCCAGAGTGTCCTAGAAATTAAGGGTCATCACTGGCTAATGCAAGGACAGCTTGATAAATGCCAGGCCTTGCTGTTAGAAACATCAAATGTTGTCCTCTGGGTATGTAAGACCTTAAACCCAGCCACCCTAATGCCTTCCTCCTCTGAGGAGAACATAATACACCATTCCTGCCTAGAGCCCATAGAACAGCATTACTTCCCTAGGCCAGATCTGAAAGACCAACCTCTAGATAATCCAGATGAGGAATGATTTATAGATGAAAGTAGCTTATTAAGGAGGAAGTTAGGTGAGCAGGGTACACTGTGGTTAGTCTCCACCAAGTCATAGAAACTTATCCCTTGCCCCAAAATACGTCAGCACAGAGCCTAATGCTCACTAGAACCCAGTGAAAGACCTAGGGTAAACATCTCTACAAATTCAAAATATAGATCTTTAATCCTGCACGCACATGCAGCGATATGGAAGGAAAGAGGATTACTACATGCAAAAAATTCCTTTGTGAAGCATGGATTTGAAACTTCTGCTATCTCAGCAGTTCTGAAACCCAAAAAAGTGGTAGTCATACATTGCTGGGGACATCAGAAAGGGAATTCAAACATTACTCAAAACAACACATTGGCAGATCATGAAGCCAAGGGGATCACTTCCCAGCCCCAGGTTGAGAGGGCATTAATCCCCTTCCCCAAACCTGTGGAACAGCCACCTAAATATACTTAAGAGGAAGTTAATTGGGCTAAAGCTTATAATGTTTACTTAGATCCAACTGGCTGTTGGAAATCACTGGAAAGATTTTCATTCTGAGTGCAGATAACTAGAGTGTACTTAAGCCTTTACATGAAGAGACCCATTTAGGTCGAGATGCCATGACTATGGTTGTCAACAAGCTTTTGGGAGGAGCAGGACTTTTGCAAACCGTCAAGGAAGTGGTCAGGGCCTGCCCCATTTATCTCAAAAACAATCCAAGTGAAAATCTCAAGCCACCAGCCTTCATCAGACCCATCCAAATACGAGAGATATACCTAGGAGAGGACTGGCAGATAAATTTTACTCAGATGCCTTCATGTCAGGGAAACAAATATCTTTTGCTGTTCATGGATACATTCCCAGAGTGGAGTAAAAGCTTTCCCAGCTGTACTGAGAAGGCCACTGAAGTGGAAAAGACCTTATTAAAGGAAATTATACCTTGCATTGAAGTTTCTGGATTCCTCCAGGGTAGTAATGGATCCTCCTTTACTATTAAGAGAGTATAATTAGTCTCATCAACCTTAGGAATTAAGCATATCTCCACACCTCTTGGAGGCCATAGGCCTCAGGGAAAGTAGAATGAGCTAATAAAAATTTGAAAAGAATCATAGCCAAATTATGCCAGGGGACTTCAGAGTCTTGGATTAAGTTCTTGCTTTAAGAATGAGAACTGCGGCCAGGCTTGGGGGCTTAGCCCATAATCCCAGCACTTTGGGAGGCCGAGGAGAGTGGATTGACTGAGCCCTTCAGGTTCAAGACCAGCCCGATCAACTTGGTGAGGCCTCATATCTACAATAAATAACAACAAAAAATTAGCTGGGCAAGGTAGCACGTGCCTGTAGTTCTGGTTACTTGGAAGGCTGAGGCGGAAAGATCACTGGAGCCCAGCAGGTCAATGCTGGGGTGGCCGTGAGCGTGCCACTGCACTCCAGCCTGGGCAACAGAGTGAGATTCCAACTCAAAAAAAAAAAAAAAAAAAAAGAAGAATAAGAATTGCTCCTACGTCTCTTAAGAATAAGAGCTGCCCCTACGGTTTCTCTGCAGTTCTGTCCTTTTGAAATGATTTATGGGAAACTTTCTCTAATTATAGATATGTTTACAGATGCAGAACTTCAGTCAACCCTCAAATATATCATCAATTTGGGCCAAGTACAACAGGCCCTCTTAGAATATGGTAACAAAGTTCTTCCCTCTCCAGACTCTACTATGCCTCTACCTAAGGTCCAGCCTGGGGAGTCAGTGTTCTTTAGGTCCTGGAAAGATGAAACCCCCTCAGATCAGATCCAACTCAAATGCAGGAGACCATAACAGGTCCTGTGGCTACCCCAATGCAAGTTAAGCTTAAGAGAATAACTAATTTGGTACATTTGTCCAGAATTAAACATCTTCCTTCTGTGAACCCACCAAAGAAGCCCACAGATAAAGCTGTGTGAAAGCCAGTCTCAAGTCACATATTCTATTATTCTATTCATGTGACACTTCTTGAAAAGAGAAAACGGAAAGGATGGAGAAAAGACAAGTGGTTGCAGGGTTAGGTGTGGAGGAGTGAGTGTAACCATAAATGAAAGCTCTGGAGGGGTTATGTCTGGAGGAAGAGGGTAATGGAACTTTTTGTATCATGATTGTGGTGGTGGTTCCATAAATCTACACATAGGCTAAAGCCCACCATGCTGGACACCAAACAACAACGAAAATAGGATTTTACTGTTTGATAATTTAAACTATAAAATTAAAGATTAAAAAAAGAAAGCTGGGGTGAATACATTAAATAAACCCTTTTTTGAGCGTATAAGACGGAAAATAACCATGGACAAATAGGAACACTATGTATAGATAAAAGAGTCAGTTAACAAAGACATAATAATTCTGTTAATTCACCTAAAAGCAGAGCTACAAAGTACAGAAAACAACACCAGATAGAACCAGAAGGATAAACAGTCAAATCTACTATTATATTTGGAGATGGCAATACTCCTTTCTGAGTAAATGCTGGAAGTAAACAGAAATATTGCAATACTGAATAGCACAATGAACCAACTTGAGCTGACTGGCTTTTACTGAACACAAACAGAACAGCAGAATACAAACAGAAAACAAGATTTTCAAATGTATGTATAATTTCTAACTCAAATAGACCATAAAGCAACCCATCACAAACTAAAAATGACTGAAATTGTACAAACTATCTTTTCGGAATCTATAATGGAATAAAACTAAAAATATAGGAAAGAAGATATCTGTCAAGTCAAAGAACAATTTTTTTTTTTTTTTTAAATTGGAGTCTCACTCTGTTACCCAGACTAGAGTGCAGTGGCACACTCCTGGCCACTGCAGTCTCGACTTGCTGGGATCCAGTGATCCTTCCACCTTATCCTTCCAAGTAGCCAGAACTACAGGCATGCGCTACCATGCCCGGCTGATTTTTTATTTATTGTAGAGACGAGCTCTCGCCAAGTTGCCCAGGTAGGTCTTGAACCCGCGGGTTCAGGCAATTCACTCGCCTCAGCCTCCCAAAGTGCTGGGATTATAGGCTGAGCCACTGAGGCTGGCCTAATATTTTAAAATAAACCACACACGTTCACTAATACGCGTTTTTAAAAAACTTGAGGAAAATTATAAAATATTTTCAAGCGAATAAGAATAAAAATATGTATTAAAATTTGTGGAATTCAGCTAAATAGTTCCGAGGGTAAAAAAAAAAAATGAAGCCATTAAATACTTCTCTTAGAAAGCAACAAAGGAGTCACATCAAAAAACTTCACTTTGATCTGAATAATTAGAAAAAGAAAAGAAAATTAAATCTAAGGCAAGCAAAGGGATGGGATCATATAAAGAAGATCAAAATTAATGAAAATGAAATTTCAAAAATTTTAAAAAAACAATAAATGTTATCAATGGAACCAAAAATTAGTTCTTTAAATGAACCGGTTTGCATGATCAGTTCCCAACTATAGATAAGAAGCTCATGAAAATCCTACCGCAAGTATCCAAGTAGCTACAAAAACCCTCTATCTTCAGGGCTGAATCCCAAGAACCAGGACAAGAGGGGGCCAAATCGGACTCTACTCACAGCCCATTGGGAAAACAAAGAGTGTGTTGAAGACGTCCAGCGAGTCCTCAATACACTATATCATGAAAGGGGTGTGCTTGTGGGATGGGGCCTAGGTTGAGCTGTGGGAAAGCCAGGGGGCTTCTGCAGGGGCTAGGAATGCTCCACGTCACTGCGATGGTAGGGGATTCTGTGCAGATTCCGGCAGAGGAAGCAGGGAGAAGCAGGCAGCAGGCCAGGCTCCAGAGTCAGAAGGGAGGGCACAAGGGGGAGACCAGGGAAAGGGTGCCGTGACTCAGAAAGTGCTGGAGCCAGATAGAAAGGCTGTCATTGTACTGGCCCCCTGTGCCCAGGCAGGAGAGGAAGGCAAGGTGTGGGTGGGCACTTGACATCTCTCCCACGGCATGTAGTACAGTCGGTGCTCAACAGAAAGCAGAAAGTTCTCCGAGAATCCCACACAAGCCACCCCCAGATGGTGCTGGACATTGTCACCTTCTGTAGGCCTGCTTTTAGTCCCTTGACTTCAGGGTTCTTCTTCTTGTTGCCTGAGAGACGGATGCGCTGTTGAGAGGTGAAACGAAGTCAAGTCAGGAGGTCGGGCCCGGGCTGGGAGGGGTGGGGACACCCTGGGCGCCAGATGATTCAGACCAGGGTCTGTCCCCAGCCCTGTCACTCGCTAGCAGGTGATCCTGGGAGAAGCCCAAGCCCGGTGAGACTTGGGTTCTTTATCTGTGAAGCACATGAGACAAGCCCTGTCCAGTAGGACTGGTGAAGTGTGTATCATGTAAATGAACCACCTGGCTCAGGGCCTGCAGCAATCAGTTTTATGAATGTCATATAGCTCTTATTTCTATTACTGGATGCCAGAAGCTACCAGGCTGGGATGTTGTCGCGATCACTGTTCTTCAGGACTCATCAGAGAACATACAGTTCAATAGGACATGGGATAATTACTTAGTCAAAAAAGGAATTTGCATCAATAAAAGTTGATTATTCCCTCTTAGAAAATACACTTCAAACTTCGGCTGTGCAGGAGTCTTCCCAGCTGGATGCAGCTCAAAGCGCCAGGAATTTGAGTCAAAGACCAACTCCTTCGCTCCCTCTCACCTGCTTTTCCAGTCATATCCATTTTCATTCATTTCACCCCAACCACGAACCTACCCTTTGCTTATCATTGGCCACATTACACTGAACGTGAACAAATTAAAATTTATTTCTAATGGAATAAGTTCTGGCTCCCCCAGCAGGAAAAGTATCTGGTCAGTGGCATTTGGCCTCAATTCTCCGGGGATTCATCCTTATCTAAGAAAATGCTTGCAGATGACGGGTAGCACCCGCCTAGTTCTGTGCTGTGTTCCACTGCAAGAGGACGAGAGGGCAGGATACTGTCTACTCCTGCCCCAGTGGAGATTTCTCTCTGCTTCACCCACCATCCAAAAGGAAGTGCTCAGAGCAGTTTTGCATTCCAGACTTTACTCTCAGCCCTAAGACTCACAGTCTGAGAGTCTGGCCCCTGCTACAATCCAGCCTCATTATAATCAGCCCCACAGAAGGAACTGCTGCTTCCTAAGGCCCAAAATGGCCTGGCTCAGGACATTTACACTCAAGTGCTCTTAGCTGGAGCTCCATACCCCCAACCCTCTCTTACTTTCTCTCTAGGTTTTAGAGGACATATCTCCTTTACTACATGACTGCAGCTCCTAGATTCTACCACCCCATGGGTAGGGATGGGTCTGCCTTCTCCTAGTAACCCAGGGCCTTTCAAAGAGCAGACGCTTGATGAATGTTGGGGAAAGAAATGAGCAGTGAACAGGAGGGACTATTTATTCAGATTTAATTTCTCCTATAATCATGAATAAGCCAAGCAAACCCAGGTATACATCAATATTTTTGTTTTAAAAGACAATAAATGAAAAGCGAAAAGAAGCCAAGAAATCATTGACTTTTAATTTTATTTCTCTATTTCGTGAATCTTTATATTTAAATGCAAACTTCTTTTACATTTCCAAGGTATCACCTACTCCGATACCATGGTATCTTACTCCAAATCACACACACACAAAAGGGAAGTTTTCCATTATGGTTTACAACACAGCAAAATCGAAATGTGTAAACAAAAATACATGTGCCATCAATATAATCCATAAACTCAGACACTGAGGCTAAGTAAATTTTCCACCAAAATGAACAATATTTGAAAATTACCAAAAGGAAACAAAGATACATCCCCAATACAGCAGGAACCGAAAGATGGGAGTCACTGCACTGCCCTCAACACACCATGGCCCCCACTATTTAGAACACTGGCTGCTCTCTTCAAACACAGGGTGGAGAATGGGGATCTTCACACGAGGCAGGAGAAGCTGCTGGATACGGCCCTGGAATGTGTACTTGCCCTGAGCCTGCCACTGGCCCCGGCTGCAACTCCTG